>NW_024881735.1:175000-222500 GCF_019059575.1 Amphibalanus amphitrite | reverse complement strand
GTTCGTGAAGAATATCATTTAATCAGGCATTAGCTACGCAGCTCTGCTCTGATTCCACCCCGTCCTTGTCCTCTGGACCGCGCCGACGGTGGGCGTCACCGCTCACTGCACCGCTCGAGCTCCGTTTATTTGACCACCGGCTGATACTCAGCAGACGCGTGAGCTATCGACAGCTCAGCCGCCCACGATCATAGTGCCAACTGCAAGCGGCACCGTTACGCAAGCCATCGCCTCGTCAGCAGCACTAACAATACGCGCGCCGCCGACCACAGAGGGGCGTTGTTCCCTCCGCGCGGCGCAGTTCCAGCTACGTTCATACTCCATTGCGTCCACCCGTCCCCAGTACGGTCGCAGAAGGCGGCTGTGCGCTCCAAACCGCGGAGTTGTCACGCCAATGTCGGCCGCCGCCGGCTGCGGTGTCGCTCGCCGCTAAGGGACGCCACTTAGTGTGATCCAACGTTCCCGGAACGACCGGTAAAAAGCACCACTCTGGCTCACGGTCGGGCCAGTTCTGGTGCGCCAATGTTCGGAGTATTTTCGCGGAAGGTTGCCCGCGCGACCGGCAAATCAGCCGCCCGTTTTCGTGTGGCGAACGCGCGGCTAATTATGGTGGTGAGCGGCACAGAGCTGTTGTCGGGACAGGTGCCCACCTGGTGCCGGGGACGGTCATCTCCGGAGGGGCAGGTGCTCAACGGTTCCCGGGGTGGGCCATCTCCCGGCTGACGTAGTGGACAGCCGCCGGATTCACTGCTTAGCAACCGTCTCAGCAGCACCGGGTGCTCTTACTCAATCACAAAACGGAGCCATGCGTAGGCCCATGTGCGTAAACGAATTTGAAACTGGCAGATATACGGACCTTATCCACTAGCTTGATTTACTTGTAGTTCTACCCCGTGAAACTGACCGCCTTTTTGTCTCCACTCCGGCAGGCTACCGTCCGGTGCCGCCGTCTGGCGCGCTGCGCCGCTCGCTGTCGGTCTCGTGCGAGCTGGGCAGGCTGGTGGTGGCTGTGCCGGCCGCAGAGGCCGACCTCTGGCACGTGGATGCGCTGCGGCTCACCGATCCCACGTGCCACTCGTTCAGGAACGCCACGTTTCTGGTCATCAGCCAGCCGCTGGACGCCTGCCTCACCCGGCGGAGGATCGTGGACGGAAACGCCGTATACGAAAATACGGTAAGGAACGGGACAGGGACGGGTTGCAAACGAAACGGGGCATGACGGTACGGGATGGGAAAGGAGTTGGAACGAGGCATGAATGGGACGGAATGAAACGAGTCGGCACAGGAAAAGACATAACGGGACGGGACAGGGGATGGCAAATCAACCGAAATTGGGCGAGAAGGCGATGGGATATTGTATGGCGTTGCTCGTAATAGGACAGATGTTGAATGAACAGGGAATGGCCAGAAGGATACTGTAAAACAAAACAACTAGCCACAGAACGGCAAAGCTGTGTACGGCTGTATATGAAGTCATATGAAGTTTATGAACTCGGTGTCACCTTCCTACCTGGAACATGACGTCAGCTATTTCCGGTTACTATCGCTTTGAAGGACAGCTTTAGGGCTCGTAGGCGGTTCTTGACGCTTAAGCAGAGCTGAACGTGAGGCCAGGATGTGCTGTTTTCTACTACGTCCTCTGTGCCGTATGCCCGGGGCTGATCCGCTGCTGATGCGCGCAGAACACGAAGTCGGCTCTGCATGCTGATGAACAGATCTATCTGCGACTGATGACGTCAGCGGGTGCTGGCAGGTGTGAGCCGGCGCGGCCACACACGGCCTCCAAACTGGTCAGCGCTGGTCCCACCGCCGCGGCACCACAGGCCGGCCAGCGCTCCCCGTATGGAGAACGTGCAGCGAGGCCCTACCACGAATCACTGGCGTGACGCCGCTAATCCGATTGGAACAGCGCCGATACAGATGCGGAAAAACGAACGCGCGCGGCAGATGGGAGGTGTTGTAGGCGACTGTTTTGGCGCTGTTAAGGTGGAGCACTCAACAAGAAATCCCACCTCGGCACATGGGAATGAAGCGAGATGAAGTGAAGCGTGATTGCATGAAAACTCATGCAGCGTAAAAATAATTCGAAGCTTCACGAATCAGAACCGGTTTGAATGTGAACAGATCAAAAGCGAAGCCGCCTCGGCTCCGGCCGTGGATGATCGCGAACACGGAAGTGAAGCGAGGAGCAAAGAAAGAGAACGTAACGGACAGCGAGCGTGAAGGAATGAGGAATGGAGCGGGCGGCGCGGAGCGGCCGGAGAGAAACGAGGCCCAGGCACGACCGAGAGTGAAACGACGGCTGCAGGCAACACATAACCGGCACGGGGAAGTGTACGGCGGGAAATCCCGATTGACCGGAGCTACGTAACGTCAAGCTTGGGGCGCGGTTGTAGCCTCAAGGTTGTACAAGGTTGCACGGTTTCGGGGCAGAAAAACAGCCTCGACGCGACGAGCCTATGTTGCCTATAGTAATCATCATATAATCATTATTGATCGATACATGATAGGCAGCTCGAAGCATTGGTAGGTACGGAGCTATTTAGCGATGGTGATTTGGGAAGATGGGTGACTTTGTGTCTGTTTATATTTATGTTTTATGTCTCGCCTTTTCTATTTTTGCGTTGCATCAATGTTTTGAATCTAAGTAGGTGAATCTAAGTAGGTATGTAAAACTTACTTAACTTGGTTATTCCGCGAACATTTCATTTTAACATTACAGCGCAATGCAATGAAGCTGTCGCCGCCACACCCAATAACCTGCCTCGGTGATGACTGTTTGTTTTTCTACACCAGGTTCACTTTATCTCGTCGGGCGCGCCGATCGACGACGAGGACTTTGACGGCTCCGGCTCGGGTCTGGGCCTGCCGGACATGTGGGACGACCCGGCGGCCGAGTACGACCCGCTGGAGGACGAGCTGACGGACGGCGGTCGGGTGCCGGTCAGCTGCACACACCAGGGCCGCGGCCGGCCGGCCGGCGAGCCGGCGACGCCCACCCCGCGCCGCCGCCAGGTCAGACCGGGGAGACACGCAGCGGGACGGGACGAGAGGATGGGTCTGATATTGTGTATTTTATAGTTGGTTGTTTTTATACCTTTTCGATATAATATGAGTTTATAAGGAAATGAAGCGTCTAATCAATTGACGTCTCGCTCAGGTCCGATTTTTTCCATTTATTTGCTTTACGAATGGGTATGCAAACAGTTTCTCATGTCAAGGCTGCATAAATGTTTAATAAAGTTATCACAACTAAGCAGAAAAAATCATTTTTTACGAGCCCCGAGCGGCCGTCCCTGACCTCTGGTGACCGCCTGGTGACCCCCAGGAGGTCGGCCTGTCGGACGACGGCGTCGACACGGCCGGCTACTCGCTGGAGTTGTTCTCCGACCAGCTCTTCTCGTCGCCCATCAAACCCAACGCCCTCGTCCCAGTCACGCACACCATCTATGTGCGCGCCTCCGTACATATCGGTGAGTTGTGTCAGCGGTTAGTTCATATCGGTGAGTTGTGTCAGCGGCCAGTGCATATCGGTGAGTTGTTTCAGCGGCCAGTGCATATCGGTGAGTTGTGTCAGCGACCAGTGTTTCCATGCATGTTGGTGAGCTTTCTTCTAAGTTAAGTCAGAGACCAAACCTGCTTCTTCGTTGATTTGTGACCACAATCTTCCGTTAACAGGCGGATAACGGCGGATGCTGTTCTATATTGACGGTTTTCGTGTTAATTGATTGATATGTCGTTCTGAAAGCTGATTCTAATATTAAATTACTTTCTTGGCCTTTCCATTAAATCAAGTATCAATAATTTAATTTGCTTGTTCACTGATAATCGGTGAAAAATAACGATTCGTAAAAAACTGATAGTCGGTTAACAGATTCCTAGGGAATATTTCACAAACAATTTGCTCTGTAACCACATACACCCACAATTCTATCAGTTACGGGCGGAAACGGACGCGTTCTCACGTTCTCTCTCCGCTGGACTAGCACTCGGCGGTATCCGTTGCCCCAGCCCGGCTCGGTGCCGTGTCATTCCCTGACCGCAGTGGGGTGGGGTTTTCAGCTCGTACAGTTGCCGTTACTGCCCCGGTCCAAGAACCGGGTGGGGTGGCCGCACAGGAAGTGGCTCCGCAGCACGGCAGGCGCGGCCCGGTCACGGAGCGGCCACTCTGGGGTCGGTGACGGAGGAGGGGGGAGGGGAGCCCCTGAGGGAGCTGCTCCCGGTTCGGTCACGGAGGAAGCCGCTCTGGATCGTCCAGGGAGGGAACCTTACCTCACTCACGGAGGGAGCCGCTCTGGGGTCGTTCACGGAGGGAACCTTATCTCACTCACGGAGGGGCTGCTCTGGGGTCAGTGACGGAGGAGGGGGGAGGGGAGCCCCTGAGGGAGCTGCTCCCGGTTCGGTCACGGAGGAAGCCGCTCTGGATCGTCCAGGGAGGGAACCTTACCTCACTCACGGAGGGAGCCGCTCTGGGGTCGTTCACGGAGGGAACCTTATCTCACTCACGGAGGGGCTGCTCTGGGGTCAGTGACGGAGGAGGGGAGAGACTTCTGGGGGAGCTGCTCTAGATCCGGTCACGGAGGGGAGTCGCCCGGGTGTTTTTTTTTTTTTTGCACGTTTATTTAGAAGGCAAACAACTGAGGACGAGCGCATCTCATGACACTCGGGGTCGCCCGGGGTCGGTGATGGAGAGGAGCTTCTGAGGGAGCTGCCCGTGGTCCGGTCACGGAGGGAGCCGCTCTGGGCTCAGTGACGGAGGAAAGGAGGGGGAGGGGAGCTTCTGAGGGAGCTGCCCGTGGTCCGGTCACGGAGGGAGCCGTTCTGACGTCGCTGACTGAGGGGACGGTACCACATGAATCACGAAGGGGGAGATGCTATGACGGGTCACGGAGGTAGTCGCTCTGAGACCGGTTGCTGCGGGGACGGTCAGGGGAACTGTTCTGGGGCCGGTCACGGATGGGGCTTCTCCGGGTCACACACACTGGTTCACTGAGCTTCTTGGGATGCAGGGTCTAGTATCGCTCTTTTATCTGGTTAGATATTCGGAACTCTTTATTACGTGGGGGCCGGAACGTAGTTGTGGAAAATGTCAACCAATTATATTCCATTATGAATCTGCACAAATCAGCATATAAGTCCCTTGAATTATCACTGGCTTGCTCCTGAGCAAAAGCAAATCAGAGCGAATGCCTAGGTAGCAACCAACGAATGTCGTGGGGTCAAGTCGACTCAGAAGTCGGCCGACCCCGGTGCAGCCCGGGTCGACCGCGGACTCCGCCCCGGCCGTCACGCGACGCGTCACGGCCGGAGCCGGACGTCACGCCGCCGTGCGGGCCACGGTGTGACATCCCGTCACGGCGGTACTCACGGCATCCGTCACGACCGGGCGTGGTATCGTCAGTGTGACCCGCCCGCCGTGACACGAGTCATTGCCTGGCAACGTGAAATGTCCGGCTGAGAAATACCGGTGATATATGCGATATGTGTGTGCTTACGGGCCCAGTCATATATAATGCTCGGTAATAATGGTTACTGCGACTGATGGACGAATGTAGTGAAACACGATGCACCCGTGTACGACAGGTGCATTTATCATGCCAGCCAGCGGCCCCGATGTGCGAAGTTTCGGACATTACCGTTGCTAGTTTGCAGTGAGGGCACTCATGAGTACCTACTCGGTCCCCTCACGCTGTGTCGTTTCGTTCTGGACCCGCAGTCTCTGCGCCGGACCTGCGGCCCGTGGTGGAGCAGTGCTGGATCAGTAAGGACAGCGACGCGGACGCGCCGTACAAGTTTCTGGTGGTGCGCGCCGCGTGTCCGGTGGACGGCAGCGTCACCTTCCTGAGGTCGGAGAGCGCCAAGGGAGACATCTTCACCTTCCAGGTCAGCAGCCAGCCCAATTTTTGCAGACAAGGAGCCTATAATCGTACGGAAACTGGAGACACCCCGTAAGATATACTATAACGTGAACAGTTGTTTTCGCATTCGCTATTCGCATAAAACGAAGAAACGCATTGAATAAATTACGTATTGACAATCGCGATCAACTGTCGGTAGGCCACCTGTTCCGGATGTTGCTGAGACGGTTTGTCGCTTGTGCTCATATCTGACCACGTCTTCTCCGCTGCCCGTTGTTAGTGTCCCGTCAGTACCCGTAACTGACCGTGTCCCCTCCACTGCCTCCCCCCAGGTGTCCCGTAGATAACCGTGTACCGACCTCTACCTCTACCTCTTCCCACAGGTATCCCGCCAGTACCTGGACCTGGGGCCGTACTTCCTGCACTGTCGGGTGGGACTGTGCGCCCGGCCATCATCAAACACCAGCCCGCGTGTCGCTCAGGTAAGGGAACTCACGGACGATGTGCCAGGAGTGTCGTACCGCCATCTAACGTCTGCTATACTCGATGTGCCGCCACCTACCAGCTGTACGGTAGACCTTTACTTTCAGTTATCACCACCCTCAGGGGGCTAAGAAAGTCATGGACAGTAGAGTTTAGGTATAGCATTGTCATGTGATATCCAATAGAAGACGGTCGTTGGATTTTAAACATTTCATCATGAGCATCATGAACCATCATGAACTTCTAAGTCACCTGCCACCTGCCGACTGTTCCGTTCGTACAGTGTCTGGACCGGCTGCGTTACTGCTCAGATGAGAGTGGTGGGGACGCCGGTCGGCTGGTGGCCTCTGGCGTCCAGGTGGTCACCCGGGGACCTCTGCTACCCACCGTCACTGGTCAGTCGAGGCACGAGCGGTGGCGATTCCTCTGCCGACGTGCGCTGTCAGCAGCGCTCTTGGCCAAACCACGGCAGCGGGCGCCGTGGTTTGGTTGAACGTCGCGATTAAATGTATGAAATATTGTCTGTTTTGAAGTGTATTGAAACAACTCAAACTGTTTTCAAACTAGTCCAGACGTGCGTAATATTCACGGTTGCAGCTTTTACGATTTATTTAACTATGTTTAGCTTTAGCTCGCATCAGCGATATCAGATGCGTGAAAGGTAAACGCTGCACAGCACGTTATGGCAGCTCGCATGTCCCTCCCCTCCCGACGTGTAACAGCCGCTCACGTTGTCCCCAGGCCTGCCGTCGGTGCCCAGCTGGCGGCCGAGCGCCGCCGCTCCTGACCAGGGGTCCCGCCAGGGCTCCGACCCGCCGTCCGACCAGGGCCCACTCCTGAGGCCGGGCGTGGAGCCGGAGACCGTGGCCGGGATCGGGGTGGCCGCCTTCGTGCTCGGCGTGACGCTGATGGGTGGAGTGTGGCTCATCCACTCCCGAATAGGTGGGCGAGGTCAGGGGTCAACGAGCGGTGTGGGCTCGTATTTGTATTTTTTATGTCAGCTGGTACTCCACAGCATGGTGGCATTCTGGGACTATTTCAGTCACAGGCTGCTTTGTTTTATCAGAACCAGCGTTAGCAGAAAACTGAGAACTTGTGCTCCATGGGACTTCTCGAGTCAAAACTTAAACAATCGTGATATGTTTGCTGCTGTATGTCGGTACCTATGATTGCACCGCTTTAGGTTCGTTTCAATTCAAGAATTATGGAAATTCATGTTGTAAGTTGTAACCACAGCACAATTTCATCATCGTGCCTCACGATGCCTGAGGCCGCACATTTCTCACAGTCTCCGTCTGCTCCGTCTGCAGGTCCGTCCAAGCAGCACCGGTTCCAGGCGGTGCCTCAGAGCGCCCCTCAGGAGGTGACCGGTCAGTCGGCCCACTCCACCCCCAGCTCCCAGACTCCCATCATCATCTGACTGGAGGAACTGCCGGAGGGGGCGGCGGTCAGCTGACCGGCACCGGTCGCCGCTGGCCCGGCCGGGGCGCTGTCCGACCCGGCCGGACCGGGAGAGGAGGGCGCGGCGGCCGCGGGCGGACGAGATTCAGTTGTGCAGTACAAATGTGATTACCTCAGCCGTTAAGTTCGTTCCTATATTTGCGTTGGCGGTTCGGCCGGGGCCGTGCATGGCTCGTTTGAGGAGGGGAGGAAGCAGAGAGGATCTGACCGGTTTTAGAGAGCCCTGACAGCTGCTGGAGCTCCGGCCAGGAGCCAGGAGCCGACCGGGGTATCCCGACCCACTGCCGCTGGCCGGGGAGAGAGGAGCGGAGCCGGAGACAGAGCAGAGAGCGCGGAGCGGGCAGAGGGGCGGTGGGTCGGGCGTGCGCTACTGTTCTGCTCACCACGGCAGAACGTATCTGATTATCACGTACTTATCGTCACGGTGTGCGTGTGGTGTATGTGTGCGGGTGTGTGAGTGTGCTGTCGGCGCGAGCGGCTCATTGTTGACGGTGGCTATAGAGATGTGCTTCCTACCTAGACGGGGGCTCCGGAGACCTGACGATTGTTGTAGCAAAATAGTTGCGTGTTAACCGTATCATATATGTTATTGTTTGACCTGTTATGTATTTCGCGTCACATTGTTAAGCATTGCCCGTGGATATACGACCCGCGCACTGGGATGTCGCCCGGAATCACACAACTCGAGATTTTAAATTATTTATGACGTCCTCACTCCTCATTTTGCGCTCTTATATCGCGGAACGCCTGCGGCCACCGTGTGGTGTCGATGTTCCTTTTTACGGCGGCCTGGCGTGTGGTGCTGGCCGTTTTACCTCGGATACTGCACTGATTTGACCGCGGGATCGGACGCCCTATCAGCTCAGTGGCGGCTCTGGCAGCGCCTCTGTCCACCAGCGGCGCTGCTGGCGCGCGCGGCCGTCTGACGGCGCTGTTCTGCCCGCAGAGGGCGCTGCACCGGTTGCTGTGTGTGTGTGTTTGTGTGTCACAGCAGCTCTGTTCAGGCGCGGTGCACGCGCGCGCTCCGAGCGGTCATCTCAGTGAGTTGTTGCCATCTCTGCGCACCTGGTAGGACGAGACGTCGCCTAGAGGCATTTGTAAGAAATCCCACACTTTGCGGTAGCTATAGAGTGTACATCTCCATACATCCAAAGAGTCAATGTATTTATAAAGAAATAAAATTATCAACAGTTGAAATTATTGCTGTGCGTTTGGTTACATGCGAAAATCCTATCCAATATTCCTTGAATATTCCAATCCAATTCTTTGAGACTACGACGCGTCTCGACGGGATCCACACTTTGCTGGTGAACTGAACGTTGTAAACGTATTCTGGTAGAAATTATTATACAAAAGAACAACATTTTATACGATATCGTGAAATTTGACAATTTTGACGTCCAGAGGCCAAGTTACTGGGCCTTGAACATCTACTGGGCTTTTGCCTACAATTTGGCGTAAGACCTCCAACAGAGCTATGCAACGTTCTTTTTCGCGATGTCGCTCTGTGATGAGAGGCAACATCCCAGTGACAAGTGATGAATCAATTGGAATAAGGTCGTCGAAATAGGGAAAATGACATTGGACGACCTGCAGTGGCCTGACTGTTGATCTGGCGTGCAAATAACTATACTTGGGTTAAAAATCAAGTGTGATTTTTAACCCGTTTTCGAATGCCGCTTACTCGCCTGGTGTTTTTTTTTGGGGGGGGGGGGCAGGAGCCGTGGGCCTTTAACCACCTCCCCCGTGCCTTTACGTATGTGCTACGGTCGGATGTCTCAGCCCGGGTATACACTGCCGCTAATTCAGCATACACTCATGTCCTTTTCCAGCGTACATCGATCGACCGCTGCAAATTTCGACACAGAGCCACGGAGTCCTGACGCCGGCAGGCATGCTTTTAGCTAACCCGGTCCGGTAACGATATCCTGCACAAAATGTCTTGGCTTCTCCCTCCCATGAATGCAAAATAATAATCCATGAAACATTCATCAAGCTGCCCCAATGCCAGTCATTGTCATCAGCGAGCAGCAAATGTCAGCCTTTGTTCACGCCGTCCCCGTTTTCACGCCCCCGGGGCGGTCAGTGGGCGCCCCCGCTGTCGGTTCACAAATACCTGCCAGCTGCACTGGCTGCGGCCCGCTGGTCAGTGTAGTACCGCACCTGGCCGCCAGGCGGCAGGTCGGCGCCGGTCCAGTATTGACTGACCGCCGGGCCGGGCCGGGCCGTGGGGAGGGGAGCCGATAGCCGACTGGTGTCGGGCCAATCGATGTGCCACGCGGCGTCCAGAGAGGTCAGCCGTCCAGCCCGCCGGCCCACCACTCCGATGGACCGGTGACCGACAGTGGATGGTGTGAACTGGAGTGACGTGTGACTTGTGACCCGTGATCGGTGACCTGTGGACTGCGCGGCGGTCAGGGATCGAGACTGAGTGCCGGCCAGGCCAGCAGCTTGACTGAGGACACCTTGTTTTGCGGTAAGTATTGAGCAGGCTCGTGATAGCTATGATTTTGATTCAGACGGAAAGAAGATCCTGGGACATTGGTAGACCCTGGTAGACCTCGGCAGGGTTATCTAGGACGGTGGGAACCTTTCGGGGAGGAGGGGTCGGTAAGGTCTGCTCAGCACGGTGGGACCTGGCACGAGCTAGGCAGGGTCTATAATAATGTCTGCTTAGTTCTGTTTAGAACGGTGCAGCCATGGTAGGGAGCTGGTCAAGTTTGTAATGAGCAATAGAGGCGCAGAAGGGTTTGTAATGAACGTTGGGACTCATATTCAAGCGTGTTGACCCCCTTATTTACCGTGTTTATCGTGAAACATTTTTTAAGCATCTCAATAGTGACTCCTGAAATCAAATAGTGAAGGTCGGATCAGCCTTCCACCCCATATCTGAGGTGTGCGGCCCAATAACGGATCACACTGCCGCCGCCTCCCCAGTCTGTCCGCCGCTGAGCGCGCGCTGCTGCCATGGACGCCGCCGCCGCCGAGCTGATCAAGCTGACCTCTCCCGACTCCATCTATGGCACGCTGGCCAACTTCGAGGTGGAGAAGAAGATCGGTCGCGGACAGTTCTCGGTTGTCTACCGTGCCAAGTAAGCCAGCCGCACGGGTCGTTAGCGACATGTTTCTGATTTGACATTTGATTTGTTTTAACCCTAGAACGCCTAGGGGGGGGGGGTTGTATCAACCCCCCCCTGAGGTTTTTCGGAAATAGTGCAAAAACGGCGGCGCGCAGCGCCGCCAAATTTTGGGTACCTTATGGGGCAAACCTTGCGCATCATTTGATGAAAAAAATTTGACCGGGTCATGTCAGGTCACGGAGTTATGACGTCACAAAGGGAACAGCCTCCGGCCGGATTTTCACAAACTGAGTGCCAACGCCCGAGGTTTCCTGCCGGTGGTACGGACATCGGTTGATGGATCGTGATGAAACTTCCCATGCATGTTGGGGCAAGTATTGGCTATCATATGGTATAAGAAACTTGACCGGGTCAGGTCAGGTCACGGAGCTATGACGTCACAAGAGGAACAGCGTCCGGTACTATTTTTGAAAAGCGCCCGAACCACTATTTTGCTAATTCTTGTCACCTCAATGGGAATATGCAGCAATATTAGCTTCTATAAGGAGCAAATGGACATCCCAAATCCAAAAATACAATCAGATTTCAAAAATTTAAATTTTGATTTTTCGAATTTCTGCCGCCGACTGTGACCTTGCCGACTTCCGGCGCTCCCAACGCGCCATTTTTAGAGCTAGGGAAACGAAATACATACCAAACGATAGAGAATTGATCAAGGAACACGATAGTGAAGGTTTCAAGTCGATATCTCCCACCGTTTTGCCGCAATCGCCACGAAAAATTTGAAAAAGTCTAGTTTTCCAAAAATTTGACCTTTGACCGGTCAAAAGTAGGTCAAATGTTGACCTAGGACCAAAAAATATACCACCATTCGCGAGATCTCGTTGAGAGCAATCCGTTGGTTTTTTCCGCTAAGCTCTACGACCTTCCGTTTCGAAACGCCAGGGGGGGGGGTCGTAACAACCCCCCCCCCTGGTCGTTCGTGTTATGAGAAATGGCCTGGTCGTGCGAGGGTTAAATTCAACTAGGAAACTTATTGAAATTTCCTTGCAGGTGTTCTGAAAATTAGCTTATAATAAATCAGAATGGCTACATGAAGTACAACTTCAGCAAAGTTTAACTTCAACGGTCTAAGTTTATCGCCTTATTTGCAAAATTCTACGAAGCTGTCGCCGTTTGTTCACGTTGAAATAAAGGGTAAAGAAAATTAGCTAGCTCACTGCTTGGTTATTTAAACGAACGCGCCCTGACATGGGAGAAGACATCTAACTTACGAACGGATGGACGCAGAGAGACGGAAAAAAACGGCAACTAGAACTCTCAACGAGACGGATCGTTGGAGCCAAATGTTTTGCCTAAGTAGGTCACAAGTCAGGTCAAGGTCAGGTCAAGGGTTAAAACTGCATGTTTCTAGTTTGTACATTACTGGCTTTGGAGCCCAGCTGGCGAATAATGGACAGAGGTTGATCTCCTAGAAGGCGTGATTAGGCTACCAAGAGAAGATGCATTGCATATTATGCCTTGCAAAGGTCAAGGTCAGGTCAGGTCACCGAAGATTGACTATTGAGTAGTATATGTCCGACATATGTTGTAAACGTCATTTTGCCCATATAATCAATGGGCATACTAAAATAGTGATATAGACCATAGCTAAATAAAGGTCAGGTCGAGGTCAGGTCGAGTTCAGGCCAAGAAGAGTTTAGTTTGAAGCTGGTTTTCAAGGACGAAAATGAGTATTGAAACGTTTTCAACGAAAAATCGAATTGTGTTTTTTCATTCCCGCACGAGAACTACCGGGTGATTACTTGAAAATGAGATAAAGTAGCGCGTTATTACCACGATTTGTTTGCACTTATCAGAGTAAAGAGACAAATCGTTGGAAAGGAAATTGTTGGGCATTTGCTGTAAAACATGAAAGAAAACCGTTTCGCTTTTCTTGCGCTCAGGGCAGGCGCTGGAAATGGTCGCCCTGTTTTGGACAGCGCTGTACGGCTTGGCGCTAGGAGTGGAATCCCATTCGCCGCAGCTGCTCCTCACTGATGTCGCGGGCAAATTGACCCCTCGTACTGCTCTTTCGAATGCCGTTTGATGTTTTTCCGACTATTGGTTCCGGAGATGCGACGGGAGGGGGGGGGGGGGTTGCCCCCTCCCCCCAACAAGACCTAGAACCTGCTAGACCTGAACGGGGCGCGGGTTAGAAGTTAAAACCACAACACCTCTCTTTATGAAGCTCTAACAGGTCACGATTTTCCCGACTTTTGAGTCATTGACCTGAACTGGAAGGTCAACCAAAGACCTAAGACCTTAAAATTGGGCTTCATCGGCTTCCCCATCTCCACCTTAACCCGCGCATGACTGGGGCATTTTCCATAACGCGAGTGACTAGGGGGGGGGGGGCTGCTGGAAAAACTGTCGAGCGAAACCTATTTTCATTGACCTCGAGGTCACCGATGACGTCACAGGTCAGGTCAAAGTAAAAAATATCGGCATTTTTGTTTGTTCACAATTTAGGCTCTGACCGCCGGCTGACAAGCCCGATCAGGCTCGTTTTCGGTTTGGTTTACGCACTCCTTGATATATGCCTTAGATACCCTGAGGGTAACGAACTTTAACTTCGATTTTTTCAGGTCAAGGCCAGATCATCCTAGGTCACGAAAATTGTATATCATAAAATGGTCACGTGACGCATGTTTTATGGTCCATTTTACTCGTAGATTTCGAAAACAATGTCGTATGTGTCGTTTTAGGTCATTTTCAACTGAATTTACTGGAGGTCAGGTCACTTTCAGGTCAGAAAAGGTCAAATTTTTAAAATGACATTTTTCAACAAGAAAGGTGTCTATCAAATGCAGTTTGAGCTCGGGAACACGATGGTGCCATTTATGTTACTGTAGGGTGTCAAAAAGTACTAAAAAATGTTTTGAAAAATATAGCTTATAATTGTAAAATTTTGACAATAATGCAAATAACTTGGCTATTTTTGAAGATATTGGGTCAAAACTTGCTAGAGTAGTTCATCAGTGTGTGTTCTATCATATATATTCTGGTTTTAGCAAAAATCAAAGACTTTTTGAAAAAAATCAAAAAATATTTTTTGTTGTAATTGTCAAAACATGTTTTTCAAAATTTTCAAAATTTCGAAAACTCGAGATCGCAGTTTGATAGCTACGTGTATTTGTAATCCACTGATGCAAATAAATTGGATCTAGCTTTAAAACTAAGCTCTTGAGAGCGTTTGCCATAATTCAATATTTTGCATCGAAATCGGCCGACATGACGTCACTCTGACGTCATTTCCGGCTAGACTATGATAGCTAGAAAGTTGAAATTTTAACACAAGGTGTCAAATTGATGCCGCTGAGGGTACCGCAAGTTTCGTGTTGATCTGTCAAACGGTTTAGAAGATATTGCCGAAAAACGGGAGGGGGCACTGTAAAGACCCCCCAGTCATGCGCGGGTTATTTGAAGGTGTTCCGCCTACACTGACTCCTAGAGACATGCAAAACTCTTGAACTCAACTGAGTCAAGGTCATTACATTTTCAAGGTACCTACGTTTCAAGGTCATTTTCAGGACGTAGGTCTAAAATTTATCAACTTGATTGTAAATGTACCCTTAAAGCTTCGTCACGATCGGCCGTTTTTTGCGCGAGTTATTCACGAAAAACGAGGGGGTTCGGTTCGACCCCCTCAAAGTGCCAGGGTTAAACCGCACTCGGTGAGTGGGTGGGTGGATGCGGGGGCAGAGGCTGCCCCTAGCCCTCCAGCATTTTTTTTCGCCAATAGCTTCTACTCTCTTAACTAGCTGCATCAAAGTTTTTCCTTCTGACGTCTTGATGAGATAATCAATCATGCAAGTATAAAATTAGCCACAACAGCAAACTAGCGTATATTTAGCCCACTGACTCATTGACTGTGAATTCTCGTATGAGCAACATTACCACGTCCACATCAACAATAGGCGAACTGCTGCACACAGTACCTGGCGACTCCGGCGTAGGAAGGCCCCTCCATGACGTCACCGTGTTTCATTGGCGACCCACGCGGCTTTCCAAATGTCAGAAGCAGCTGTCTGGCCGGTAGGCTGGCCATGAAAGCGATCGATTACCACCGGCGCGGGCAACAGCTGACTGAGGGCCGCGGGAGGAGGCCAGGAGCCTGCTCATTATTGGAGACACGGCCGGCCCGCCCCCTGAGCACCGTTCCTGGTACTGGGGGCGGGTCCGGCTTTTTCTGATCGTTGCGCATCACGGCTGGGCGGCGGCGGTGCGTGACTCACGCGGCTCTGAGATGGAGAGGCTCGGCATCCGTCTGAGCCCCGCCGCCGCCCTGCCGCCCCCCTTGGCGCGCCCGGTCGCCCCGCCGGCCTCCGGGGGGCGGGGGCGGCCCTCTCGCCCGTCCGGACTGCGCGCCCCGTCCGGGGGGGGGGGGGGCGGCGTCGGCGGCCGCACCGCGGCGCAAGAATTAGGGCGGTGCTGCGGTGTATGTACAGCCCTCAGCAGACTGCGTGGTTGGTATTCTTTTTCCGACAAAACTGATAATAATTCAAAAGTAATGTTATCAGTCGGTCGAAACTCACTGCAAATAGATGGGCCATGCTCCACTCCTTCGATAGGGCCTATCAATAAACAAAGCATACGCCTTGTGTGGCAACAAAATGTAAAAGTTCGTTTTGGGGGCAAATATAAACTTTTGGGTTTTGTTGCCAAACTGGATGGAAAATGCATACGATGATAATGCCAATCTAAGCTGCGGAGCCTCGAGCATCTTGCTGTTACGATTTCCGAGTGCCCGATAGCATAGTATTCACGTTATTCTCGGTTTTGTCGAAAAAATAATACCTACCACGCAGTCTGCAGAGGGCTGTACATAGGGCCTTGGGCTTCACAAGCTTCGGAAAGAACAGGAATGTTTCAGTGGTAGGTAGGTATGCCTCATGTTTTTGTGATGGCAAGTGGCATGCTTCAACAGTCAGATGTGTTCACTGTTTTTGCCTTCTCTCCGAGTATGCTTATTTTATAAATCTAGTAATATATCGAACCTGAACGCGGCCGGTTTTTCGCCTCTGCGGAGCCACTGAGGGCGGCAGTACCGTTGTACCAGCTACGGCCGCTAGATGGCAGGGCTGTCAACGCCTGAATGCATACTGTGCCGCACAACTCACTGCTACGTAGGCGACGCGACGGTAGATTTATTGCGGGTCCCGTGAATTGATTACGATAGATTAGACTTGGACTTGAGTTCGGTGCATAGGTGCAGTACATTACAATGAATTCAACTGTAAAAAAATCTGAACAAACCTCTTAGTCATTCACGACACAGAAGTGTGTATACAGATATGGATACCAGGAACATTGTCTCTTTTCAAAAGAAATGTTAGTTACAATTACTCTGGTGTGTGTTTTTTGGATTCGTTTTCATAATGCACTTCATAATGTTTTCATAATGTTTGTTGAATTATTTAGCTAACGTATGAGGAGTGAATTTGAACCACCTACTAAGATGATAGTAATCATTTTTTACAGTGCAGTTGTAATCACGTGGAAAGATACGATTTTGCTACACACATAACCGTAATTCGTAAAGAGTTCGGTATCACGTCAGGTCTGTGTCACGGTGTTGCAGTGTTTAGTATGGCAGTTATATATCCAGAGTATGACCGGTGGCACACTGTTTACCGGTCAGTATCAGCGATATTATGATACTGTATCATATACGAGTGCGTATTGTGTCCCGCTGCCGCAGGTGTAAGGTGAATCAGCAGTCGGTGGCCCTGAAAAAGGTACAAATCTTCGAGATGACGGATGCCAAGGCTCGGCTCGACTGCATGAAGGAAATCAACTTGTTGCAGGTAAAATTACTGTCGATATCGCCTATAAATGCAACATTATTCTAGCCCTGGGGCAAACATCACATTGATAGGTACTTATCTTGAATGATATCAAAAATATATTCGATGGATTTTAAATCAAAATCTTTCTTCTCTCTCTCTCTCTCTCTCTCTCTCTCTCTCTCTCTCTCTCTCTCTCTCTCTCTCTCTCTCTCTCTCTCTCTCTCTCTCTCTCTCTCTCTCTCTCTCTCTCTCTCTCTCTCTCTCTTTCTTTACCTACTCCACTCTTTGTAAAAATCCGTCATGATGACATTACCTACCCACACATAGTCCTGGAAGTACTGGTCAGTAAATATAGCTCATGTCGTTGAATGCTACATACTACAGTATTTCGATGCAAGAGGCATACTGCAATCTGCTGTGCAGTCCATGAATATAGGTACACAGGTGCATAAGCGCAGGTCATTTGTGCATATGTGACGAACTCGTGTCTATTGCAAAAGGGATCTTCGAATCATTTCAACGATTAGATTATGAAAAGGCCTCCATCCCGAAAACGGCCGTCGCGGCCATCCGTTCGCTGTGATCGATCTCCGCCAATCAGCGGCCGCGTCTGTCGGTTTGTTTGCAGCAACTGAACCACCCGAACATCATCAAGTACCTGGCGTCGTTCATCGAGGACAACGAGCTGAACATCGTGCTGGAGGTGGCCGACGCCGGCGACCTGCACCGCATGATCCGCCACTTCCGCACCCAGAAGCGGCTCATCCCGGAGCGCACCATCTGGAAGTACTTTACCCAGGTGTGCAGCGCGTTGCAGCACATGCACAGCAAGCGCATCATGCACAGAGGTGAGCTAATGGGGTGCGTCAGAGACGTATGTACAGATTCTGTACGACCCTAGAGAATGTGCTTTCTATTTATATAGACGGCTAAAAGTACCTCTTGCCATTTGGCTGAAAAGCATTGCATAAAATATTTCAAGTTCATGCATTGTTGACTTCTGTATGAATATGCAGCTCTAAATAGTTAACGGTTTCAGGCAGTAATTAGCTCGAGCCTCGAACCCTATGATTGACTTATTGCGGAAAAGTCGCAGCGCCAATATTATAGCGAAAATCCTCGAGACAGCTCAGCTAAATTACCAGCGCTTTTTTATAGCGATGTGTAGTGACGTATCCCGTTCCGTACCCTATGAACTGCAGCGACCGTGAAGTGTGTCTGAGCGAATTCCTAATACCGCTGAGTGGTCGAGCTTATCGATTGCTCAGCTTGATGGGTGACCTCTGTAATCAACAGAGCAACCAATTCGTGCCCCAATCTAGGTAATCGACAAAGCATTGAGCTTGGTCAAGGAAGATTACATTAGCTCGCATACCACGTATTACGCATAGCTAATAGCTACACAAGCATATGGCAAGATGAAGAATTGGGTCACAGGCTAATCAGTAGGTAATTGCACCTAGGTAGATGCATCGTCAAAATGGACGCACACGTGTGCAGACTAGTGTCGTGACATGCGTATAGGTAATAGGTATACATATACGGCTTTCAGTCTAGTCTATGAGAGCACACGTTTGCACATAGCGCACCGTTTGCTTCGCCCCATTTCTACGGCTCCATTCTCGTTCCAGATATCAAGCCGGCGAATGTGTTCGTCACCGGTGAAGGCGTGGTGAAGCTTGGCGACCTGGGACTGGGCCGCTACTTCAGGTAGGTCACAGGTCAAAGTAATCAACCCTGTTATTGGATAGAGGGCTTCTGTATTGGATCAAAGAGAACGTAAGCAAAGCTGCAATGTGGATAAATATTGGATATTTGATAAAGCCATTTATTTGCCGAAGTAGGTTGAGTCGTGATTATTGACTATTGCTTTGAAAATTTATCATTGCTATCAGTTGGCCATCAGAGAAGGATTTTAAGCCATTAGAAGAGATATATTTGGCCCAAAAAGCTCACAGCTTCGCCTGTGCGCGATGCAAAGGTCGGCACTCGCGCGCCTCTTTCACGCCTGCACGTTCAAATAACGCGCGGCGCCGTGACACGTGCCGTGCCGTGTTACCTGGCATTTCCTAGGGGGAATAACAGCTCTTGCATCCAGCCCAATCTCTGTTGCAAATAATGAACCGATCTATATGAAACCACCAATGTATGGCTGACCCATATTCTACAGTGGCCCAAGTGAACATAAGCCAACTAGCAGTCGCAGAAAAAAACATCGGCCTGTCATTTACATATACCTACCTGTCTAGCCTATGACCGTTCTATGCGCACACCGACGCTTCCGGGCCTACCTATACCTAAGTCACTTTCCGATCAACCATGGCAGCCTTATTTACCGGACAGACAATTATGTATCGCTATAGCGAGGCCAGTTCTGCCTCCCACGCAGCCCAGCTGAAAGGGAGGCTGGTTGCGTCCGGTCGCGTCCACTGCGGGCCGTGGGTATCCATGAGAACCGAATATGGCAGCCGAGTCGATCAATGATGACATCACCCGGCTGCCATATAATGATACCGTCCCTCGGTTGCCACCACGTTACGGTGTGCGTGCGAAGGGACGACCAGCGTCGGGAGCGTTGCGTGTTAAAGGCCACCAATATCAGCACAAGGCGCCGTTTTGGGACCGGGACATCCCCCACGGCGTTTTCAGGCACGCTGTTCTATGATTTGTTGGCTATGCCCGGAAACTAAACCAGGTCAACGATCCAGTGACCCGCAGTCGGTATTCTTTGTTCTATTTCAGGACAGATTTTAGGACTCAGTCACCAAAACGTCCAGTTTGAACGTCTTTTCTTTGACTTCATAGAACGGTTTCCCTGCCACAAATCCCTTTGTAATGCGCATTTCATTTGCTGGCGTTCTTGTGGATACATCATGTCAACAATGTCACTGAACTATGAATATTTGCATACATCTGTTGGGCCTGGTCTGCCATGTTTACTGAGCTGGGATCTCAAGCCATAACATTAGCGAACCCATCGCTCTTCATTCAGACGTTACCGTCTTCAAACCCATGCAGTCACGCAGACCAGTTTATACGAGCTGAGTGTCCAGCATGGATTATCTAAATAATCCAATCACGGTAACAAACTGTCAAACTGATATGTCCGTCAAGACAGCCCATATTCAGCCCAGATTCAGCCCGGATTCAGCCCAGATTCGGGACACCTCCGATCAAGCTGAAACTCGCACACAATGTAGGTCATGACATGCCCAATCCACAGTCCAAGTCATTCGGTGGCACTCCCAGCCGTTTGACCTACAGAGGTCAGCAAAGGTCACGTGGCCCAAATTTGCACAGCAGATTGTGGCCCACCCAGTAGAGCTAGAGCGCTAAAAATGGCACCAATCGACTCGCCAGCATCTAGCTATTCTTACTTTCCCAACACTCATTTGACCTCTCAAGGTCATGCGATGACCTAAGGTCATTTGTGGGCTATGTCGAAAATACACTTGCACAGCAGTTTTCGAGTAGATGAATTGACCGAATTCCAAATCAAAGCACATCATCGGGTAGCCCATAGGCCGTAGTAACTTTCCTTAAAATGAGCTTTTCGATATGTGACCCCGTTTGACCTCGGCAGGTCAAAATGTGCAAATAAACGACACTCAATACGTCGCAGCCCGGATTCAGCCCAGATTCGGGACACCTCCGATCAAGCTGAAACTCGCACACAATGTAGGCCATGACATGCTCAATCCACAGTCCAAGTCATTCGGTGGCACTCCCAGCCATTTGACCTACAGAGGTCAGCAAAGGTCACGTGACCCAAATTTGCACAGCAGATTGTGGCCCACCCAGTAGAGCTAGAGCGCTAAAAATGGCACCAATCGACTCGCCAGCATCTAGCTATTCTTACTTTCCCAACACTCATTTGACCTCTCAAGGTCATGCGATGACCTAAGGTCATTTGTGGGCTATGTCGAAAATACACTTGCACAGCAGTTTTCGAGTAGATGAATTGACCGAATTCCAAATCAAAGCACATCATCGGGTAGCCCATAGGCCGTAGTAACTTTCCTTAAAATGAGCTTTTCGATATGTGACCCCGTTTGACCTCGGCAGGTCAAAATGTGCAAATAAACGACACTCAATACGTCGCAGCCCGGATTCAGCCCAGATTCGGGACACCTCCGATCAAGCTGAAACTCGCACACAATGTAGGCCATGACATGCTCAATCCACAGTCCAAGTCATTCGGTGGCACTCCCAGCCGTTTGACCTACAGAGGTCAGCAAAGGTCACGTGGCCCAAATTTGCACAGCAGATTGTGGCCCACCCAGTAGAGCTAGAGCGCTAAAAATGGCACCAATCGACTCGCCAGCATCTAATCTTACTTTTCCAACACTCATTTGACCTCTCAAGGTCATGCGATGACCTAAGGTCATTTGTGGGCTATGTCGAAAATACACTTGCACAGCAGTTTTCGAGTAGATGAATTGACCGAATTCCAAATCAAAGCACATCATCCCATACGGCACGGCCCATAGGCCGTAGTAACTTTCCTTAAAAACCGCTTTTCGATATGTGACCCCGTTTGACCTCGACAGGTCAAAATGTGCAAATAAACGAAACTCAATACTCAGCCCAGTCCGGATTCAGCCCAGATTCGGGACACCTCCGATCAAGCTGAAACTCGCACACAATGTAGGCCATCACATGCCCAATCCACAGTCCAAGTCATTCGGTGGCACTCCCAGCCGTTTGACCTACAGAGGTCAGTAAAGGTCACGTGGCCCAAATTTGCACAGCAGATTGTGGCCTACCCAGTAGAGCTAGAGCGCTAAAAATGGCACCAATCGACTCGCCAGCATCTAATCTTACTTTCCCAACACTCATTTGACCTCTCAAGGTCATGCGATGACCTAAGGTCAATTGTGGGCTGTCGAAAATACATTTGCACAGCAGTTTTCGAGTAGATGGATTGACCGAATTCCAAATCAAAGCACATCATCCCATACGGCACGGCCCATAGGCCGTAGTAACTTTCCTTAAAAACCGCTTTTCGATATGTGACCCCGTTTGACCTCGACAGGTCAAAATGTGCAAATAAACGAAACTCAATACTCAGCCCAGTCCGGATTCAGCCCAGATTCGGGACACCTCCGATCAAGCTGAAACTCGCACACAATGTAGGCCATCACATGCCCAATCCACAGTCCAAGTCATTCGGTGGCACTCCCAGCCGTTTGACCTACAGAGGTCAGTAAAGGTCACGTGGCCCAAATTTGCACAGCAGATTGTGGCCCACCCAGTAGAGCTAGAGCGCTAAAAATGGCACCAATCGACTCGCCAGCATCTAATCTTACTTTCCCAACACTCATTTGACCTCTCAAGGTCATGCGATGACCTAAGGTCAACAGGGGCGGTCGCAGACTTGGAGTTTAGGGGGGGGGGCCAACTTGGCAAAGGGGCCCCTGCGCTGACCAGGGGGGCCCGGTGCTAGCTTAAAGGGGCCCACGGGCGTAGTGCACGGGTGCAGAAATCCAGGCCATGGCCGGTGAAGCGGGGGGGGGGGGGGGGTAGGGAGCGGCACCCGAGCGGAGGCTCATTGCGAGCTTTGAGGTTCCATGTCGAAAAGGTACCGATAAGTGCATTTTAAAGCATTGATAATGCCAATAACTCACGCAAATGTGAATGGACTACCGCAAAAGTAAAGTCGGCTAACTTTGCCATTTTCTGAGATCATCGTGCTAAAATTTTTGACAGTGGGTCATCGGTATCTGTTCACTGTTCAATCACACGTGTTCCGTTTCATTTTTGTTTTTTAGGTACTTGAGCACAAATGTAAGTTTTGAAGACCATTACAGTAGCAAATGCTTCAAAAGATGGATAGTGGGCAAAATATCCTAAATGTGTCGTGCTGCATGGAAAGTAGTGTTGCTGAGAAAAGGGGGTTTGTTCCAGATTATTGTGGATGCAGAATACATTTTCTGCACCCTATGCAGAATTATTGTTGGTGCAACTGCGCCCACTGCACCCATGGTTCCTAGTTCCTACACTTATCGGCCCATCGATAGCGCTTCAGCGATACCTATCGCCTAGAGGCTGCAATGGGGCCCTTATAGTACGGTGTCAGACCCCCAGAGGCCGGCGTTGGATCCAAGGGTCCGCGAAGGGCCTCAAAGGCCCCAGGTAGGGCCCCAGAGGCTGATGTGGGCCTTCAGAGGCAAGTGCGTGACGTCCAAAGGTAAGGCTTGAGCCCCCAGATAACATAATAGGGCCATCAGTGGCCGGTGTAGAGACCTCATAGGCCAGTTTTGGGCCCCTCAGAGGCTAGTGTGGGGCCTCAGGTGTCGGTATGAGGCACTTAAAGATCGTTATGGGTCCTCAGAAACCGGCATCGATCCTTCAGAAGCCAGTACGGGGTCCTCAGAGGCACATAAGGGTCAGTTTGGGTCCCAGAGACAGAAATGGGACCATCAGAGGCCGGTGTGGGACCTTTAGAGGCTGGTTTGGGCCCTTAGGGGCCAGTTTAGGGCCCTCAGAGACCAGTACAGGGCCTCCAAAGGGCAGTTTGAAACCATCAGAGACCGAATTGGGCACTCAGAGGCTAATCTAATGTGGGTATTTACAGGCCAGCATGGAGCCCTCAGAGGTTAGCGTGGGGCCATAAAAGACCGACATGGGCCGGCGTTGGACCCCAGAGGCCAGTAGAGGGCCCTCAAAGGCCAAGATGGGCCCTCATAGGCCAATGCGGGCCCTTAGAGGCCGGCATCAGGTCTTCAGAAGCCCGTGCAGGGCCCTCAGAGGCTAAGGTGGGTCCTTACAGGACAGTAGGTACGGGCCCTCAGAAGTCAGTGTGGGGCCCTAAAAGATCGGCATGGGCCGGCGTTGGACTCCAGAGGCCAACAGAAGGCCCTCAAAGGCCAATATGGGCCCTCAGAAGCCGATGCTGACCCTTAGAGGCCGGCATCGGGTCTTCAGATTCCAGTGCGGGGCCCATAGAGGCTAATGTGTGTCCTTACAGGCCAGCATGGGGCCCTCAGGTCAATGTGGGGCCCTAAAAGACCGGTATGGGCCGGCGTTGGACCCCAGACGCCAGCGGAGGGCCCTCAAAGGCCAATATGGGCCCTCAGACGCCGATGCGGGCCCTGAGCGGCCGGCATTGGGTCTTCAGAATCCAGTGCGGGGGCCCTTAGAGGCTAATGTGGGTCCTTACAGACCAGCATGGGGCCCTTAGAGGTCAGTGTGGGGCCCTAAAAGGCCGGCATGGGCCGGCGTTGGACCCCAGAGACCAGCGGAGGGCCCTCAACGGCCAAGATGGGCCCCAGAGGCCGATGCGGGCTCTCAGAGGCCGACATCGGGTCTTCAGAATCCAGTGCGGGGCCCTCAGAGACACTTAAAGGTTAGTCTTGGGACTCGAGAGACAGAAATGAGGCCACCAGGGGCCGGTTGGGCCCCTGAGGCCGGTTTAGGGGCCCTCAAAGGCCAGTGGAGGGCCCTCAGAGGTCAATGTGGGTCCTCAGCGGTCAATGTGGACGCTTGACCGCCACTGAAGGGCCCTCAGAGGTCAGTGTAGGACCCTCAAAGACTGGTATGGGAGCTGTTAATGGCTGGCGTGGGTTTCTCGAGCCTCGAGTCGTGACAATCGAATACGGGCCAGGGCCCCATACGGCCATGGGGGCCCATCAGTTGTTTGGGGGGGGGGGCCAAATGATATGATGGCCCCCCTGATTTGCCTTTGGGGGGGCCATGGCCCTGATGGCCCCCCCTGCGACCGCCACTGAAGGTCAATTGTGGGCTGTCGAAAATACATTTGCACAGCAGTTTTCGAGTAGATGGATTGACCGAATTCCAAATCAAAGCACATCATCCCATACGGCACGGCCCATAGGCCGTAGTAACTTTCCTTAAAAACAGCTTTTCGATATGTGACCCCGTTTGACCTCGGCAGGTCAAAATGTGCAAATAAACGACACTCAATACGTCGCAGCCCGGATTCAGCCCAGATTCGGGACATCTCCGATCAAGCTGAAACTCGCACAGTGCACACAATGTAGGCCATGACATGCCCAATCCACAGTCCAAGTCATTCGGTGGCACTCCCAGCCGTTTGACCTACAGAGTGCCACCGAATGACTTGGACTGTGGATTGGGCATGTCATGGCCTACATTGTGTGCGAGTTTCAGCTTGATCGGAGGTGTCCCGAATCAAGGCTGAATCCGGGCTGCGACGTATTGAGTGTCGTTTATTTGCACATTTTGACCTGCCGAGGTCAAACGGGGTCACATATCGAAAAGCTGTTTTTAAGGAAAGTTACTACGGCCTATGGGCTACCCGATGATGTGCTTTGATTTGGAATTCGGTCAATCCATCTACTCGAAAACTGCTGTGCAAGTGTATTTTCGACATAGCCCACAAATGACCTTCGGTCATCGCATGACCTTGAGAGGTCAAATGAGTGTCTGGAAAGTAAGATTAGATGCTGGCGAGTCGATTGGTGCCCGTTTTAGCGCTCTAGCTCTACTGGGTGGGCCACAATCTGCTGTGCACATTTGGGCCACATGACCTTTGCTGACCTCTGTAGGTCAAACGGCTGGGAGTGCCACCGAATGACTTGGACTGTGGATTGGGCATGTCATGGCCTACATTGTGTGCGAGTTTCAGCTTGATCGGAGGTGTCCCGAGTCTGGGCTGAATCCGGGCTGAGACGTATTGTGTGTCGTTTATTTGCACATTTTGACCTGCCGAGGTCAAACGGGGTCACATATCGAAAAGCGGTTTTTAAGGGAAGTTACTACGTCCTATGGGCTACCCGATGATGTGCTTTGATTTGGAATTCGGTCAATCCATCTACTCGAAAACTGCTGTGCAAATGTATTTTCGACATAGCCCACAAATGACCTTAGGTCATCGCATGACCTTGAGAGGTCAAATGAGTGTTGGGAAAGTAAGAATAGTTAGATGCTGGCGAGTCGATTGGTGCCATTTTTAGCGGTCTAGCTCTACTGGGTGGGCTACAATCTGCTGTGCAAATTTGGGCCACGTGACCTTTGCTGACCTCTGTAGGTCAAACGGCTGGGGGTGCCACCGAATGACTTGGACTGTGGATTAGGCATGTTCTGGCCTACATTGTGTGCGAGTCTCAGCTTGATCGGAGGTGTCCCGAATCTGGGCCGAATCCGGGCTGCGACGTATTGAGTGTCGTTTATTTGCACATTTCGACCTGTCGAGGTCAAACGGGGTCACATATCGAAAAGCGGTTTTTAAGGAAAGTTACTAAGGCCTATGGGCTACCCGATGATGTGCTTTGATTTGGAATTCGGTCAATCCATATACTCGAAAACTGCTGTGCAAGTGTATTTTCGACATAGCCCACAAATGACCTTAGGTCATCGCATGACCTTGAGAGGTCAACTGAGTGTTGGGAAAGTAAGATTAGATGCTGGCGAGTCGATTGGTGCCATTTTTAGCGCTCTAGCTCTTCTGGGTGGGCCACAATCTGCTGTGCAAATTTGGGCCACGTGACCTTTGCTGACCTCTGTAGGTCAAACAGCTGGGAGTGCCACCGAATGACTTGGACTGTGGATTGGGCATGTCATGGCCTACATTGTGTGCGAGTTTCAGCTTGATCGGAGGTGTCCCGAATCTGGGCTGAATCCGGGCTGAATCTGGGCTGAATATGGGCTGTCTTGATCAACATCAAACTGATCGCCGATTCCTACTCTGATAACTGTTCGCCCCTGGCCCCCTTCCCTGGACCATACCAACCATTCGCACCCTCCCACCGTCCCCTGACCACCGTTCGCCGCTGTCCTGCGCCCCCGGCACGCCCCTCCCGCCGTCCCTGACCACCACTGACCACAACCCTGCGCCCCCAGCACGTGCACCACGGAGCTGATCACGCTGGTGGGCACGCCGTACTACATGTCGCCGGAGCGGATCCACGAGCGCGGCTACAACTTCAAGTCGGATATCTGGTCACTGGGCTGTCTGCTGTACGAGATGGCCGCGCTGCAGTCGCCCTTCTTCGGCGAGAAGATGACGCTCTACTCGCTGTGCAAGAAGATCGAGAGCTGCGACTACCCGCCGCTGCCCTCCGACCACTACTCGGACGTGGTGAGTACGGGGACTGGGGAGGAGACTGACTCCGAGGATCAGAGACTGCAGGAGGCGTGACAGAACTATATGTGACCCCGGGGCCCGGGCTCAGCGGGAGGGATAATTGAGGAAAGGGCGAGAACAAGATCTCACCCAGGCTGCCTGAGGGTTGTTGTCTGTTATGCCTGTCGCTTTTAGTATTCTTTGTAGTGTATCTGACCGGTGCGGTGTATGCTGTGCCGCAGTTCCGGAGTCTGGTGGACCAGTGTCTGACGCCCGACCCCAGCGGTCGACCCGACATCGGCCACGTCACCCGACTGGCTGCCGAGATGCACGAGAAGTCGTCGGCGCCCGGCAGCGCCGTCAGCACGACCAGCTACGCCAACCGCATCTCCAGCGACGGCTTCATCAAGCCGCAGTAGCGGCGCCGAGCGGGCGGGCTAGCCACCGTCCTCCGTCCGGGCCGCGCCGTCCGATATTTGGTCCGTACACGGCCCGTACTCGGTCCGTACCAGGCCGATACTCGCTCCGTATTCGGTCCCACTCGGTCCGTACTCGGCCGATAATCGCTCCGTCCAACCAATCCGTCCAATTCGCTCTCACTGTGACGGCTGGGTGGAACCCGCCGTCTCAGTCCGATCTACAGAGCGAGTACTTTGGACGGCCCAGTCTGTGCCGGTGAGGCCAGTGATGTCACGCTTACAATCCGTCCGTGTGAGCTGTGCAGTCGGCGGCACCGCGCAGGGGCCTCTGTCGCGGCCGGTCGCCCCAGAGGTCACAGAGCACCGGTTGTCGGAGCGTGCCACCCTGTGACTGTGCCGCTCGCCCGAGAGCAGGGCGGGGTTCGTGAATCGGTGTTCTTCGTGCAGCCAACTCTGCACGCACAGCTCTCGGTCGATCTGTGTATGCGTTCGGCGGTGCCAGCACTGTGCGATTATTGGTTACCGAACGGCGGTACGAGCACTTATTGTTGGCGCATGATCAGTTATTTACATTTTGCTGCACGTTGGAAAACGTAAATATGCAAAAATATGCAACATATGAATAATAAACGGGAGCTGTTCAACACGCTTTCTGCTGAAATGCGTCAGCAACGAAGCTGTCAATGAATGCAGATGAACTAACACATTTGATGTCATATTCTCTAGAGATGCACTTCTCCTGAAGTGTCAAATTTAGATTTAAAGCCCTCTTCACTTTAGCAACTCAGATTTAATAGCAAAGAATGAAGACACAATCTACTCGCCGTTTCCAGCAGGAACAATGGGATTCTGCAAGTCAAACGGTCATCCACCACTTACCACCACCCTCCAGCAAAGCATATTGTGGAAGCACACTCACGTGCGCTGGCATTTATTGCAAAACCTCCAAGTACTTACAACGTACGTGGCACCTGGATCACAAACTTTCGAGGTACGCGGCACGACAATCACAATGTGCGGTGGCTCGGCAGGGGCCGGAGTGTCGGCGCCGGTCCGCGCCCCGCTGCCGGCGGCGGACGCAGCTCTGCCTCTCACGGACACACACCGCTGGTCCACACAGGCTGGACGGCGCCACCAGCGTCAGAATTACGGCAGGCAACCGCGCGGCCGCCTCAGTGAAAAATAGTGCCATTCGGATGAGTGGTTCATCACATTGAGCAGCGATGGGCAATCGTCGAGAAATGCGTACAGAAAGACCACGCCGAGTCCCCACACGCTATGCGACACAACCGAGCCTCACCAGCACACACCCTATACAAACACGCGCAGCACAAGTACAAACTGCACATACGAGCCGCTAGCGTCGATCACAGCAGACTTCCCCCCCCCCTCCCTCCCACCCCGTAGCGCGCGCGGCGGACCCCGCGTCGTCCACCGACTGTGCTCTACCCGCGCGTGTTGAATCATCCCGCGACGAACCTCGCCGGCGCCGCAGCTCGTCCGTCCAGGGGCCGTCGGCGGGCGGCGACACCGCGCCGACGGCCGTAAAGCTCCCTGGGGCCACCGGCGCGGCGGGGCCGGCTCTGGGGCGCGTGTCGAGTGTAACGGGCCGTGCTGAGATCGCGGGACCCGCGGCAGCCGGCCAGAGTGATATGTGGTGGTCGGTGGGTCCCGAGCGTGGCCGGCCGGCCGGGCACACCGTCAGCCGCGGCCCGTGTCGGGCCGGTCGCCGGCCAGAGGTCGGCCTCATCACGAGTAATCGTCGTCTTCGTCGCTCGAGTGGACCATGGCCGAGCGCATCGCCGCGTGCATCTCCGCGTCTGTCTGCAACTGCAACACAGAGACACGACCCGCCGGTGATGCTGTCCGACTTTGACTTAGGGCAGCCTTAGCTTCTACCAAACCATGGACATTGGCGAGCTTAAAATTCATATGTCAATGCTAAATAAACCGTAATTATTTTACTGGTACGTAAGAAAGTTTCATAGCAAATAAAAACATTATTTTCAGCAAAATACAAAAGCGGTGAGATTGCATTAGATACGTTGTCACTTAAAACGAATATTAGGAAACTAATTTAACGTATCAAATGGGCTACCGTAATTGCAGCATTCACCGCAAAATTTCAGTTTCCGTCCAACAGCAGCAATTCACCCACAGGAAGCCCACAACTACATCTGTTTACGCAAACACGGAAATCGGTCAGCAGTGGACGCCGTTACGGTGTCCGGCAGCGTTCGTGACGGGCGCGGAGCTTTCTGCCCGGAGAACGCGGCATTGGCGGCCATAAAAAGGCTGCTGAGCGGTCGAACACGAAACACGCCACTGCACTGTGGTGGGGGAGGTCAAGGAAACCGAATATTAATCTGGGGCGCGATCCATAACAAATCGCGAGTCTCACAGCTTACCGCGCCACAAACAGCGGCTTACGGCTTTGTAGGATCATGCTGTAAAACAACTTGCCACAGAACGAGTAACTAAAAAAACCGTCTCTCGGTATCATGAAATATTTCGACTTCGACGACAAAGCAGATACATAGCTGTTCCGTATTCGTATACGGTGTTGTCGTCTACGTTGCATATGAAAATGGTAAATGCGAGCGCGACTGTTGTCTCAGTTTCTGCCACCATTTCTGCCGGCAACTGTAGACGGTGACGCCGCTCCTAACTGGGACAGCAGTAGCGGCACCATCGGTAATTCAGCAGCGTTACCCATCCCCGGCAGGTCCCGCACATACCTGTTACATTACGCATGGCCAGCAGCCACCAGTAATCCAAAAAAGCGCAGCATTACTCGTTACACGAGCAGCCAGCCGCGCACGGCATTGTAAAAACAATACCGACGGCGTCTTCAATTAACCGCCGCAATAAGGCACCACCATTCGGGAGCCCCCTCATCCCAGTATCGATCAGGCAGGTAGCGGCAGAACCCCCCCCCCCCGCCCCCGCCCGACGACCCGCGGCACCATCACGTGTCGTAACGGGTCCCCCCGATGGCGTCACTAGGCGCCGCCCACCGCCGCGACGAGCCGACCATCGACCGGGCCGTGGACCACGGTCACAGCACACACAGGACGGGAACGGACGGAAAGGTACACCACTGGCGCCTGACGGGCAGGACGGCCATGGCAAAGGTGTGGTCCTGTGGCCAGGACTGGCTGACGTCGTGCGTACACACTACACAGTCACGATGGCAAAAGGTGTAGCTGTGGTCAGGAATGACCTGGCACCGTGTGTAGACAGTCGGCATAGCAAAAGGTGTGTGTCGGTGTGACGACGCACACAGTCTACGTCACCTGGAAGAGGCGATCCAGGTGACGTAGAAGGGACAATGAGGGAAATGATGCGTGTTCTTGGAGTAAGAAGGTTCGGAGGAGAGCGTGGTGCTCGGAAAGGTGCACTGCGCCAGGAATCAGGCCTGGATGCTTGCTGTATGAAATGCCCCGGGTACCCCAAAGCCGTCCCAGCAGCTCGCGCTACCCATCCATCAGCGTGTACTACCCCTCCCACCATCCCATGCTCCAGCCGTCCCACCATTTCAGCACCGGTCCCACCTGTCCCAGCAGGATGTCCCACCTGTGCTACCATCTCAGCAGGCTGTCCCACCTGCCTGTCCCACCAATCCCCAGCAGTATGACTGTCCCACCAGCCCCGCAGCGTGACTGACCTGCCAGTCCCCCGCAGTGTGACTGACCTGCCAGCCCCGCAGTGTGACTGACCAGCTGCCGGCCCCGCAGTGTGACTGACCTGACTGATCTGCTGCAGGTGCTGCTGGTCGGCCAGCATCTGTTCGTGTCTGGCGCGCGCGAACAGCTCCTGCTGCTGGCGGAGCAGCTCCTCCTCGGGTATACCGAGGTTCTCCAGGCGCGTGCTCTGACGGCGCCGCTTGGCGGTGATGTCCTTACACTGGCGCGCCACCTCCTCCACCGCCTGGCGGTAGTCGGAGAAGCCGAGCTTGTCCAGTCCTGGCGACAGGGGGCACTGGCGGCGTCAGACTCGGCCGACCGGCGACACTGCCAGCCGTCCAGAGCGGTGACAACCAAACAAAGCTATCTACCATACCCAGGGATAGTCAGGGCATCCAAGGATTACAACTTGCCATCACCAGCCTGGATTATGGATAATATAAAATGTCCCACGGAGCCGGTACAATGTTTCGTATTCCGTTCGTAGGAACATAGATGTGAAAAAAAAAACACAAGACTACGAAGCATCTAGCCACCGTTTCGTCGTTTCCATCCTCAGGATACTGAAAACCTTCTCCTCCACGCCGTAACCCCCCACTCCGGGCTGGACAGGCACCTTTATCCCATGCGGGCTGCTCTCTTGGAGCGGCAACGGTGCTTCCGAGGGAGCACACCCGTAGCCGGGTGCAGTGAGTACCTTGGGGCTAGTCGGCCTGTCCTTTTGGGACGGGCTCAGCCCCGGTGACTCACTGGGATGCCTGCCCAGGCCAATGTCTCCCACCTAATTTCTGTCATCCTCCCGGCTCTGAAATGGTCTAATTGGACCGAAAGGGCCTAACCCAACAAAACAAAAAAGTATCTACATGTCAGACATGAGGGTACTTAAACGCTAAGATGTACTGCTTAATGAAAACAGCTGCCCCATGGGTCATACACTAGGTACTCTAGTGAGGATTGTAACCACTTGCCGATACGTGATATATTGAGACTGGGTTAATTTGAGAGGTTGATCCCCCGTAACTTATGAGTAGGTGAATACAAGGACTGTCTCTAAACATACCAACCAACTCAGATCGAAGTTCCATCGAGACATGAGCGGCTACGGCGACGATTATATAAACCTTTTCAGGGATAACTTTGTCTGCCAATGTGATAAAAGATCGCTCAAATGTATCAATCCAAAACAGTCCTTCCGCTGAAACCAAACATCGTCAGCCTTTCTGACAGTCAATTCTTAAGTTACCAAGTCCATCTGCCGCAACACTCTCAGCACCTTTCCAAGCTACCCACCAATTCCTCTGATCCCTCAAACCAATCCCCAGTATATGCCCTTTCCTCAACACCTCATACCCCCTGTTCCGGGCTGCACGGTTAGCATGATCCGATATGAGCAACCCCCAGGAGCTGACTCACACGCGGTGAGGTGAACGTTAGCGGGACAGGGTGGCCAGTCCAGTGTCCACGGGATGGACTTAGAGCCCTCACTCCCTGGCGACACACCAGGGTGGCCGCCCAGGCCAATGTCCCCCAAGCCAAACTCCCCCCCCTACATACACACAAAACCAACAATTAAACCGATCTGTCCAACCCTAACTTCAGCCCAATGAAGTGTTTTACCGACCCTGACCACAGCCGACAGCACTGACCGGTGAGCACGAGCGGGAGAGAGCACCCCAGCTCGGAGGGCACTGACCGGTGAGCACGAGCGGGAGAGAGCACCCCAGCTCGGAGGGCAGCACTGACCGGTGAGCACGTGGTCCGGGTTGATGGTGCGCCGGTTCTGCTCGTTGCAGACGGCGTTGGCCTCGGAGGAGACCAGCAGGATGAACTCCTTGCAGCAGTTGAGGATCAGCTCGCGCGACTCGTTGGCCACGCGGATGCGCGGCAGCACCTCCTTGATCATCTTGTTCATGGAGGCGCGCGGGATGGACAGCTCGTCCTCGGACGGATCGTTGGTGGCCATCTTGCACAGGGTACTGCAGGAGAAAGGATGGCATCAAACATGTTTTGATCTCAGAGGAGTGCTGTCATGCTCCATTGCAGAGCGACCAGCCTTGTCTGATTGGCAAAAATGATCAAATGAGATGAGATGAGCTGCTTGTAGAATAGGAAATTAAATGCATTACTTATCCACCCTTTGTCCCTTTGTATTAGATCACACCATGCAACACGTAAATAATACTAATTCTTCGAGAATCAGTGATACTATCACTGTCTCACTCTCAACAGAACCACTGATATGAGCATGGTAAGAACAAAATCTTCCAGGAAATGCCCTAACTACATAATAATCATGTGTATAAGCAACAGATATTTCTGCCATTAAATATCTCAACATGTTAAGACTACCTTACTGCTCAATATGCCACCAAATTGTCACTGTCTGCAGAGAATGACTACAATAGGCACAGAGTAGCATTGGCTAATGCAGTGTCCGGCAGCACTACCCATGACACTGGCAGCATGGGTTAACAAGGTGATTGTGGTCCTTGTTATACCTACCCATATAAATATCAACATCTACAAATGGAGCTGCCAAACGGCACACACCTAAGTGCTACTTATTACTATCACATTATTATTATCACATACATGACTATGATTGTTTAAGACATTTAGGGTGGAGAAACTTCAAGTGACAATATTTTATTCCTTTAAGTTTTGATGCATGTAATCAAGGCACCTTTTCTCACTTACTTTCTTTGTGGTGTAGGTCTGTGTGCAAATCAAATCTAAAAAGTTTTGGTAGCTTTTGTGTGTAAATCAGACTAACTAATCAAACTAACCAAACTCCAGCCAACTCAGTGTCCCAAATTTGCCAGTTTGGGTGGTAACTGGGAAGGGACATCCAAATCAAAATCAGTAGGCGGAACTATGGTCATGAGTACCCAAATATAGGAACGTTCCCATTTTTGGGAACGGAGTTCCCAAATATGGGAACGGGCGTTCCCATTTATGAGAACGGAAGGCAATTTTTCGGCCGTTCTCCCACTAAAACTCAAAAGTGCATCACGTCTCAAAAAAGTGCACGCTGATTTAAGTATCTACTAAATTTCCATAAAGTTATCTTTAATCTGACCGTGGAACAAGGAAATTGACCGTGGAATGATATTTTTAATGATTTTTTGAAAATGACAGAATGGTGGAAATATGGGTTATACGACATTTAACATGCAATTTTAAGGAAAATGAAGCATTTTTTAGTTTGAGGTAAAGTATAATAATTTTCGCCTGGTTATGAACTTTCATACTATCGACACCAGATGCTGACAAATGCAAGCGAAGACGCGGACGGTCCCGAGGTAATATTGTTGACTTTTGTGTCGGGGCGGACGACCGCGTGGAACGTGAGTGAATTTACCGAGCTACTGTTGTAAACTCAGTTTAAGCGGTTGAAAATTATCCAGCTATATTTTATCATCCCGGAAAGACATATTTTATTTGGATGCTAGCTGTTTAGAGTTGTTTTATAAGGAGCGTCATGAGCGTGGTTTTTGTCTTCCGTGTTTCTAAGCGTGATCGTTTTGGGGGAATTTCTCTTATATAGCTCGCTCTGTGTGGCTTATTTATAATTTTTATGCTGATTTCGATAATTCCTCGTGCCCATCCTACCAGGCCTTTTGCCACTTACACTCATCAAGAAAGGAAAAAACTAGATTTTCATTAGGACTAGGTGTTTTGAGGGTGTAACATATTCAGCGTTCCCATTTTTGGATACTTCCTTGTACTCGTCAACTATCGGTGATAAACAGACAGGTGCTTGACATGTCTCCACCCTCAGCGCGGACGGTGGATAGGTATGGAAGACCTTGTCGAACATCGCTGAGCGTTGTGAATTACGTAATCCTGCAGAGGGGGGCGTGCCCGCTGCGAGATCGACGGGAATAAAAGCGCAGAAGACCGGGCGAAACATGCGACGGTTTTGCCGGAAAGGTCATCTGATGATTGTTGCGTTAACAATAATTTGCGGCGTTGGACGTGATGCATGTTAATGAAAAGAGCCCCTGAAAGGCGTCGGTGAAATCGTTCCCAATTTTGGGTACGCCGTTCCCATAATAAGGAACGCTTGCAGCGCCAGTGTACGAGAGCGTTCCCAAATTTGGGCTCGCGGCCCGGATGATGGACTGCTTTAGATATAGGGGAACGATTTGAAACTACGATGGGCCTTACAATATCAAACTCTTTCCCAACAATATTGAGACAAATATCAGGCGGTTCACGATCGTTTTATATTTTTTGGACGTCATTTAACGGTTCTTTTTCTTGTTTTAAATAATGCCTACATGGCGTTCCCATATTTGGGTTTGTCGTTCCCAAACATGGGAACGAAAATGCGTTCCCGAAAATGGGTACGCTTGACCATAGTTCCGCCTACTGAAATGATTTTCCCACTCCCACACCCAATTTTCTAGAACAATTTTTCACTCCCTATTCTACCAATAAAGAGCATCTGCATGAAACTTTTACCTACCTCCATATTCGATTCAATAATCGCATAGGTAAAGCAGCTCCCACATCCTACAAAATTCACAAATAAAATTGTTGATCTCTGTTTTCGCTCTTTTTGTGCCTTTCTGACTGGCAATTTTACACTCTCAGCCCTTTTTGTAGTGACAAATATTCCCCTCTGACACCCAAACCAAAATATAATTTTGGGACACTGAAAATAACTAACCAAACTCCAAAGAGGCTGAAGCCAGTCACAGACTCATACCAGTCTTCAGCATTAACCAGCCAACAAGAAGCCAAAGCAAAGTCCCCAAGCCAAAGCCACACCAGCAAAGGTACCTAGTGAAGCTGCATCAGCCCACACCAACTGGGGTGGAAATCCACACCAAGCCACAGTAACTAAGACCACAAGTTTGAAGGAGAAAATTTAGCCCAGCCTAAAAAATCAAAGAATTATGAAATGGCCAGTCCCAGTATGTCTCCTGTTCAGTAACTAAGGGCTAAAATTTTTACCATAAAATTTTGAAACCCAGCCTTTTGGCTAGATAAAGAAATGCACACTGCTACCAGCACTGCACACTGCTACCAGTGCTACCAGCAATGGATTTCCTGGTACTGCATAGCCTAGAGAATAAATGCCAGCATGGGGTTATCCAGAGCTCTGTTCGCCCCCCCCCCCCCCCCCCTATTTATCAGCAGGCTGCAAGCATGCTGCTACTTCTTGACTCCTCATTGCCTATTGGTCGAATTCAAGTGGTTTATTCGTTAGACCAATGAGAGGCAAAGAAGCGCCAGCAATAAATACCTTATATCAGTTGGGGAAACTACGAGGTGATTGTCAAAAAATGGATTGGTCAATAAATTGACTTTTGATGACCATATATGGGCATAAATGCAGCCCCCGCTACTAAGGGTGAAAAACGGTATAACGAGCCGGTACTTGTGGTATCACGTCCACTTATTGGAGAGAAAAGGCTTCCATTTTTCACTAGGAATTAGTGTGATTTGATTAAATTCGGCGAATTGACTCGAAAATGGCGATAGGAAAACGGCTTTTCTGCAGGTTCTGGGCGTCACAATCAGCTGGCCATTCAATAAATGGATTGGATTTATGAAAGAAAATTGTTTAAAGATTTAATTTAATTAGAATAAACAAAAATATTTAATTCTAAAATAATAACTTAACTACAATTAGAAAAACCATAAACAAAATAATAAAAATAATGACATTTTTAAACCACGGTACTGCTTACATTTTTTGGCGCGTCTGTTTCAATCCGCCATATTTGCCAATCACGGTTTGACCTTGCGTTGTAACTCTGCGATTTAGAGCCGCCAGTTAATTATGCACCGGGTGAGTGTAGGTCTTGTGTGGTTAAAAAACATTCTTATGCCTTATTTTTTCATTTGAATGCTAAAATTCATTGAAAAGATGAAGTTGTCTGATTTTATGACCATATATGGTCATCGCCCCGCCCACTCCAGCCGCTGATTGGCTAATCCATTTTTTGTTTGGCTCCTCGTAGTTTCCCCAACTGATATGGGGAAAACTGACAGCACGCTGATATAAAAACAGTGACTGAACATAGCTCAGGTTTAGGCTCTCGCTCATCTAGCCCCAATGGATGAGAGGCTCATTGCCTTTCCATGGTGCAAGTTGCAACTGAGTTGGAAGTTCCCAAGATGTACAATGCAGCTTTCAACCATTCAAACCAGCCTAGTCCACAGAATTATTAAATGTATGCATATAGGTGAAAGACATTGTCCTAATGTAAAGAGCACAAACACTATACATCATGCCATTGAATATTATCATGTCCGTGTAACTTGTAAGCACATCAGTAACTTAACTTGTAACTTGTCGCTAGCTCAATTTGATTGGGAGTTATTGGCAAAACGACTCTCGTGTCGTGACCCTAGTGACGTAATAAATTACGTCATGTAAGGTAACTGGTAACTGGTAAGCAATGCAAAAACGAAGCATTGGGCCACGGGCCTTGCAAGGAGTGAATGAAATCCTGATTACGTGTGTTTGATATAGTTTGAGATCATTCCCGGGCCCCGGCGCCAAAATAGCAGATAATACCTGATACCTGATACCTGATATTTGGGGATCATTGAAGGCACTAGGATTGCCCGGTGGATCCGTCGTAGAGAGCTCGGGTAGCGTCAACAGTCTTCACTATTGTGGAACGACGAAGGCATAGTTCGTCCAGTGCTTATCCAGCCGGTTCTTGAAAACATTGGTCGATGGCGAGCAGACGATTTCCTCTGGTAGAGCGTTCCAGTCCGACACAACCCGGGTGGCGAAGTGGTTGCGCCGGACGCGGCTGACCGCTGGCTTCTTGGCGACCTTCAGTCGGTGGCCGCGGGTGCGTGTACTCGGGGCGGGCGAGAAGAAGTCGTCCTTGTCCAGGCCGGAGCGTCCATGCATGATGTTGAACATTGTTATCATGTCTCCGCGTCGACGGCGGTACTGGAGGGAGGGAAGTTTCAGACTCTTCAGCCGTTCCTCGTAAGGCAGATGCCGAAGTCCAGGGACAAGGCGCGTAGCCCGTCGCTGAACCCGCTCCACCAGCCTCACGTCGGCCGCGTTGAACGGGCCCCAGACTTGGTTGCAGTACTCTAGGTGCGGGCGAACCATTGTCTTGTACAGCAGAGGAAGTGTCTTGGAGTCGATGTGGACGAAGCTATGCTTGATCAGGCCGAGGATTCTGTTGGCCTTACCAATGGCGGTCGCCGCCTGCTCCCTGAATTTAAGCAGTCTGTCCATCTGGACTCCCAAGTCTCTTTCCGTGTCGACAGTCTTCAATGCAGCGCCTTCGATCGTGTACTCCGTTCGCACGTTTTGGCTGCCCAGGTGAAGCACTGTGCACTTGGATGGGTTGAACGGCAGCTTCCACTTCCGAGACCAGGCCGCCAGGGCGTTCAAATCCTGCTGGAGCCTTTTGCGACCGATCTCGGTGCCCGCTCCGACGTACACCTTCGTATCATCAGCGAAGAGCTTGCATGCGCTCTCAACGCAGCCAGGTAGGTCGTTGACAAAAGCGATGAAGAGCACCGGTCCCAGAACTGTGCCCTGCGGGATACCGCTGCCGACTGCGGTCCAGTCCGAGAAGCTGCCGTTGACAGTGACCCTTTGCTTCCTCTCTGTCAGGAATGAGCTAAGCCACTCGAGGAGGGGTCCTCTAATGCCCATGTCGTGGAGCTTCTGCAGAAGACGCAGGTGAGGCACCGAATCGAAGGCGCGTCGGAAGTCCAAGTAGGCGACGTCAACCGGCTCGCCCTCCTCCATCAGCCAAGTCCACTCTTCGAGTGTGCTGAGAAGCTGCGTTGCGCAGGAGCGTCCCGGGCGGAAGCCATGCTGGCAGTCACTTAGCTGGCCTGTCTCTGTCATATGCTCGAACAGGGCGTCACGCACGAGCGACTCCAACACTTTTGCCGTCACGGACGTCAGGCTGACAGGACGGTAATTGGAAGGATCGCTACGAGGTCCCTTTTTATAAATGGGGACAACTTGGCCTAGCTTCCAATCTCTCGGGACTCTTCCGTCTGCCAAGGAGTGGTTGAAGAGGTCTGCCAAGGGACCACACAGGGGGGAAGCCAGCTCGCGCAATACCTTAGGATGGACCGCGTCAGGACCTGGTGATGCTGTCGGACGTAGATTGCGGAGTTTGCCCTCCACTTGTTCCGGCGTCACCCGCAGCCCCTCCAGCGTTGGCCCTCCATATTGGGGATTCATGGCTGGAACGTCAGCCGGGTCTTCATCCCAGCAGTACACACTGCTGTAGGCTTCGGCCAGAGCCCTGGCTTTAGCTGCGTCCGTGCACGCCATATCCCCATTCCCAGTGACGAGGTCGTCCACTCTTGTTCTGGTGGTCAGGCGGGAGTGCACATAACGCCAAAATGCCTTTGGGTTTTCCGGCAGGTTCTCCACCAGTTGTCGCTCAAAGTTCCTGCGAAGTCGTCTAACCAGTCCCTTCAACTGGTTCCTGGTTCGAGAGAATCGGCAGTAGTCCAGGGTATCTTGGGTAAGTAGGTATCTCTTCCACATTCTCTTCTTACGGTTCTGCAGCGTCAGGGCCTCGCGCGTCATGTACAGGTTTCGCTTCCTGCCACCTGGGTGTTGCCTAGGGATGCCGCGCTCGCAGATGCCGTCCAGGACTTCTTGAAACGCTCGGTAGTGTTGGTCAACAGTGCAGCCGTCAGAGACAGGCCAGGTCGCCTCTCGTGCCATTCGGACCATCGCCCCATAGTCGCCGCGGTGGAGTGCCGGTTTCGGTGTTACCACTTGCTCGTCTTCAGCGTAGCACCGCAGGGTGAACGTCAGGACAACGTGGTCGCTACTGCCGAGTGGCGGATGGCTGCGGAGGTCGTGGACCATGCCTTCCTCGTTGGTCAGCACGAGGTCCAGGACGTGCGGCGTCTGTCCGGGGCGGTATCTCGTTGGGGACAGCACGTGTTGAGTGAGGAAGTGGTCCCTAAAAAGTTCAAGGAGCTCATGCGACCAATGTCCAGTTGGTGCCCTTGATACCTCAGCTGTCCAGTCGATTTCGGGAGCGTTGAAGTCACCGGTAATCAGTAGGTGTGAAGGTCCTGAGGCGGCGACGAGATCCAGCAGATGGCTCAGCTGGCTGGTTGATTCCAGTGAGCTAGATGGGCTCCTATATATGCACCCAATCAACAGAATGTCGCTGCCTGCCAGACGGATATTTAACCATAGTTGTTCGCGGAAAGGACTGGCAAGAAACCTAACTTCGGAACAGGGCAAGGAGTCGTGAACATAAATGCAGATTCCACGGGGCCTTACAGTACCTGAACTTACAACATCAGGAATGAAGCTTAAATAAGCTTTGTAACCAGGAATGGCAAGGCGCGCAGCAGACACGGCGGAGACCTGGACTTTGGGCAAAACCTCAGTGATGAGCATGATGTCGGGCTCCGTCCCAGCTATCCGCGCATAAAGATCATCACGCTTGTTTAACCCTATTCCTGGCGGGCTCCGCCGGGACAAGAAACTGGCGGGGGGGGCCGATTCGGCCCCCCCCCCTGAGATCTCGAGAACGAAGCGAGATAGCGACAAGCGGTAAACGGCATCGGATACGCACGGCCAAGATCTACAATTTTTACTAAGGTCATTTTCAGGTCAGGTCAAAGATGACGTCACAGGGGTCGAAAAAGTCAAAATGGCGGCACTAGATATGGAGAGAGTTTTTCTCGAATAACTTTCGAATTAGTCAAGATAGGAACAAACTAAGGGCATCATCGTGATCCTCTCGTCAATCCGCATCGAATGATATATATGTTGACCTCGAAAGGTCAAGGTCAAAGGTTGACCTCAGGTCACGTGACCTCGAGGTCATCATGTATATCATTCGATGCGTCTTGACGAGCTGAACACAATGAGACCATCCACGCGTCTGTATCTTGTTCCTGTACGGAGTTATTGGCCAAAAACCTTTGGTGACCTTTGATGACGTCACATGACCTCACAGCTGCCCAACAGCAAAACAGACCTCAAGGTAGTGAAGGTTGATCGTATATGAAGTCATGTATGGTATATGGGGCCATTCCGACCCGTTTTAGTGGTAAAAACAGGGAGTTGATTTTTCCCCCATTGACTTATAATGGGGAGGTCGCGAAATTGACCTGACCTTAGGTCACCGATATCAAAATTCCGAGATATACAAATTGCACATACTGGTACCCTAACTAAACCCTGAAGAGAAGAAATTGATCGGTCAAAAACTCTAGCTCTGGCGTGATTGCAAACTTTTCTGAGGTAGCGTCACCAAACCGCCTCTGGTGACCTGACCTGAGGTCAAATCAACTCAAAATTTTCAGACATGTTGCGTAGAAGCCTTTTAGGAAAAGTCAGAAAATTTGAGCTTCCTAGCTCAACGCGTTTGGGAGATATAAACAAAAAACCTCAGGGGGGGGCTCCTGAGGCCCCCCCCCCCCCGCCAGGAATAGGGTTAAGTACTGGTCGGCGTTAGTATACAGGATCGACAGTGCTCGTTTCCCACGTGATTGTCATATCCGTTGCGTTTGCCGATCGCCGTCGGTGGCAGCGGTTTCGCCGTCGGCTAGCACAAGCCGGCCACCAACACCGCCGTCCGCCGGCACACGCCGGTTTCCAGCGCCGCTGTCCGCCGGCACACGCCGGCCGCCAGCATCGCCGTCCGCCAGAGCACGCCAGTCCCCAGCATCGCTGTCCGACGGCACGCGCCGGCCACCAGCACCGTCGTCCGCCGGCACACGCCGGTTTCCGGCACCGCCGCCCGCCGGCACGCGCCGGTTTCCAGCTCCGTCGTCCGCCGGCGCACGCCGGCTTCCGGCCCCGCCGTCCGCCGGCACACGCCGGTTTTCAGCACCGCTGTCCGCCAGCACACGCCGGTTTTCGGCGCCGCCGTCCGCCAGCTCGCGCCGGTTTCCAATGTCCGCCGGCAGAGGAGACCCGGGGCCCACCAGACCCCGGCTAGGGGCGGCACCAGCACGGTGGCCGGCGAGTGGGATGATCTTTATTGAATAATTGATAAAATAATTGAAAATTAATACAGCTGTTCACATTTCTATTGATTTTCCACAAATTTATATGGAATACTGAAATACTACAAAGCTTACTTAAACCAGATTTTCAATGCAAATGTTACTTTCATTCTGGTCCAATAAATGATACCTAAAATAAATGCAAAATACAATACAAATAGATTAAGTATATGCTGAATCTGAATAAGAACTTGTCCTACAATGGCAAAGCAATTCACCTCTTTTCAAAATTTTGGACACTATAAACAGTATTCACTCCTTTTCTTCACAAAATCTGACCTGTTTCAATACAAATCTATGGGCCTGTTCCAGCGCCTCCAGTAGAAATTCTTGACTGGAGGCTCTACCAGAGGTTTCACTGGAGGCGCTGGAACGCAATCTGGAGATTTCTGGAGATTGGCGTCACAGATACCAAAAGAATAAGGATTGTTCTCTCTTGAAACACAAAATTTGTTTTCAATTTTAGTAAGAAAGATAAACAAAATTATAGCAATGTGATTTTCTTTACATTCAAGTTGTAAAATTATCAGTCCAAAGTCCTTTGCTTACATTCGTGATTGTCACATGTGCGCCATAATTGTAGACCAGAGCCTCCAGAGAAATTTGGACCTCCCAACTCTCTGGAGGCTACTGGAGGTTTCTGGAGCTTTGGCGAGAGCTTTCTGGAGCTTTCTGGAGGCGCTGGAACGCTCTCTGGAGGATTCTAGAGCTTTCTGGAGCTTTCTGGAGGTTTCTGGAGGCGCTGGAACAGGCCCAATATCAATAAATGTTTATTATTACCGTAATCATTGATCAATCCAGAATGCAGACGATTGCGGCGAGCTGCGGTGTATATGTCGCTCTCTCCTCATAAAACGCAGCTACTAAATAAAGCATTGTTGGTATGAATGATGTAGATTTGTATAATGTATAGCACACATGCAAACACCTTTTTCTTTCAGGGCCTCGTCTAACATGTTAACTGGGGGGGGGGGCAATTGCCTCCCCAGTCGAGCGGATTGCCCCCCCAGTGGCCAACATTTGCCCCCCCCAGTCAAAACGTGAACTTCTCATAAAATTTCCTTTCCTGCAATACGTTTTTGTTCGGAGTCTTACATGGATTTAACGAGAAACATTATTTGTTCAAAAACTGTTCATACCTACTCCATGGCTACGGGAAAAGCCAGAGTTTTATGATCTATAGAGCTGAGTACCTACTGTGATTCTGTGATTTTGCTACTGTGATTCAAGTAGCAAATTGCCAATTGGCAGCTGACCAGTGACCCAACTCGTGTTTGCGCCCCCCCCCCCCCACTCAATCAAACGCCCAACATGGATAAGTATGCTTATCACTGTCTGGTGGGGCAATGTGAGGGGGTAACACATTAATCTTAACTCTCGCCCGTATTGGTGTTTTTCCAGCCGCGAACGTATAGGGAGGGAGGGGGGGGGGCGTTGGACCTTGCCCCTTGCCGTTTGGCCCCTGATCGAGCTAGAGCTTCGCGGAGAAAACCACCGGGCTGCCCGTCACGAGAGGAAGCCGATGAGCCTCATTTTAAGGTCATAAGTCATCGGTTGACCTTCCAGGTCAGGTCAATGACCCAAAAGTCGGGAAACTCGCGGGACTTAGTACAACGTCGTAAAGGGTGGCTGTTATTTTTTGTCGGGGTGCTGATCACGAATATCATGTTAGTTATGATCATAGATAATGTCTTCATGCATTTAGGCCAGGTCGGGTCAGGTCAGGTCAGGTCAGGTCAACCAGTACCTAAGGGTTTTTTTGCCGGGTATTCGTAGTAGGTGGTAACCGCCTCTGGCTCCGACAGCTTCAAAACATGTTACGAAGGCACCAAAACTACTTCGTAAATGTTCAAATGGTTGCTAAATTCGAATTCAGCTTCAAAAACTGGCCTAGAATCATGTAAAACTCGAAAAAGTGAACCGAAGTCATCAAAGGTCAATGACCTGACCAGACCTCCCGGTGACCTTGACGCCCACCCTAATGCATGGGAGCAATATCATATTCCATGTTTGAACGCTTGAAACCACGAAAAGACTGTAAACGCGCGGCTAATGCGAGCCGACATACGCCAAATCGCGATTCCGGTCAAATATGGTCTCGAAAAGTAGGTCACAGATCAAAGGTCATTACGGTCAGGGTCATGACATTTTCAGAGTAGGTGTAAAATCGACTAACGCGAGGGAGGGTACTGAAAGTTTCGTCGCGGTCAGCCGCTTTTACGTGAACTATTCTTGAAAAACCGAGGGGGTCCGTTCGACCCTCCCCCCTATACGAGCATGGCTCGGATTGCCTTTTTTGTTTTTTGTTTTAAAAAATCATGGTCTCAGGTGTGACGAAAAATAAGTGGCCTAAATCCGTTGAGAAAACAGGATTTGGGGGTACCCTAGGTTTGGGTCCTTCAGTCTCTGCCCCCCCCCCCCAGTGAAAATTCCTTAGACGAGGCCCTGTTTTCTTTTATCTTAAATTTATAATTGTAGCATGCTGATTTTGGTCCATTTTTTTATATACTTTTGAACAATGCCTTGAATTAAACTACTGTGATTCTGGGAACACCTGTGCATGAAGATAGTTGCTGTAAAAGATATTATGGTGCATATTTGGTCAAATTCGGTGCATTCGCCAGATAGCCCGTCGTGAAATGGCTATTGCATATCATTCGATTCGGCATGTATTCCTGAGTCCATTACTGGCGATCCCGACTCGCTAGCTCAATTTGATCGGGAGTTATGAGTTATTGGCAAAACAACTCTCATGACCCTAGTGACGTCATAAATTACGTCACGTAAAGTAAGCAATGCAAAAACGAAGCATCGAGCCACGGGCCTTGCAAGGAGTGAATGAAATCCCGATTCTGTGTGTTTGATATAGTTTGAGATCATTCTCGGCACCAAAATAGCAGTTTTCATCTTTCCCATTGCCTTATAAGGCTATAGGTAGGTAGGTAGGTAATGGTGAGTCTGGTCAAGTGGTCGACCTGACCTCATGTAACCTTAAGAAAAAAATCCGAGATTTACAAGTTGTGAGACCTCTGGAGGATACTACGCCCTCTACTCCCTGTAAAAGTTCCTCTGGCACTGAGGGTGTTGCAAAGTTGCGACATCTGAGGACCGTGCAGAGGATCACTTGTGACGTCACATAGGTCAGTGACCTGACTTGACCCGAAAATGTGGTTGGTACCACAAGATGCGGCTTGAATCAAAGGCTAGTTATGCCAAGTTTCAGCTCTCCATCTCCAGCGTATTCGGAGCTATCGCAAAAAAACCCTATGGGGAGACACTCCCTTCGGCCGGCGAGGGTTAACTCCGACTCCGGAGTCGGAGTCGGTAACACTTAAGCGACTCCAACTCCGATTCCGACTCCGGGAAAACTGCCGACTCCGACCGACTCCGACTCCGACTCCAACTCCGTAGCCCAGGTCAGGGTCAGGGGTCTCAAATCTCAATACATTGCCAGGAACGCTCTGTAGGTATATCTGGGCGCCACCAATGATGTGTGTGTGTGTGTGTGTTTTTTTTTTACAGCTCCAGGGCGCGACGACAGAGCGCCTATGCGGACTGCGGTGGTGCCGGTGCCGATGTGGCGGTGCCAGCCGCAGAAAACTGGATCAGTAGCTGACCTGGGGCGCGGCGGGCCGACCTATCTAAATGAACATCGCGCCGGCCGAGCCACCACCCGACAGTGAGGAATCGCTGGTGACCTCACTAATTACCCGTCGGCAGGCGCACGAGCCAAGTGGCTGATTACCCGAACTGCGTCCTCCCCCTAACACATACTCAGGGCGATGGAGAACCGCGCGACCACCGCACCCGCGCAGCTATGTGGGTCATCTTCCGTTCTAACTTCTATAGGGAGAACCTCCCTACTAGTTAGAGATGGTCGGTCAGCCCGGTCTTGTGAAAGCAACGGACCTAATAAGAATGTCTAGTTAGCGAAAACCTGGCATTGTTAGTTTGGTTATTGATCAAGTGCTGTTTTATAATGCGTACCTAGTCATCCAATCCAATTCAGGCTAGCTAACCAGTAACCACTTCGCATTTTCATAGGCGGCGGAACGGGAAGGGCACCGGGGCACCGCATGCCCCCCTTTGCTTTTTGCATTTTAACATTAGCCCTATGGGCGTTGCATGGAAAGAATGGGACCGAAAGTCGGCAGTGCCCCCCCCCCTCCCCTTAATTGAAGGTGTTCCGCCGCTACTGCGCACTTGTGAGCTTACTACTGAGTGCTCAGTGGCCAGTGCTGGCCTACACCTACGTATACTGCTGTATCAATTTAGTTCATATATTTTTGTTGCGCGTAGCCCGAAAATTTACGAAGAAAATTCGATCGAAATTGACGAAAATGTATGTCTTTCGAGCATACCTATAAAGAAAACTCATCAACTTTCACGGTAAAAATTGTTTTCAGGAGCAGAGGAGTGCATAAGAAATCGAAATCCAAGGAGTTTTGGGAAATTCGAGAAACTGTTTGGGTTTTCGGACCCCGCTTGCAGCGTAGGTAAGTCTTGGGTAGGTAAGCCGCCTTTCTGGATCCGCCAGTGACCCCCTAATAATGCACCTTAGACAGGATCCGAAAATTTACCTTCTTTGAATGAAACGGTCTGTAATAACGTCACAAAATGTTTATTGTTCATGGATTGCAGCTTTTTGACGAAATTTAAGAAGAATGCAGAGATAACCTAAATTTATTGCACAAAGAAGACAAACGAAGGCCTGCGTCGACACCCACTGGCTTCTGACTTTCTTCGAATATCTAATCTGCATGGGGGTTGAGCAGCTCTCCCCTCAGGAATCGGCAGGCTTAGCTTCCACACAATTCGTGTGCACTGGCGGATCCAGGGGGGGGGCCACCGGGGCCATGGCCCCCCCCAAAAGCCTGAAAGGGGGGGCCAACATATCTTTTGGCCCCCCCCAAAACGCTTGGAGAAAAATTAATGTGAGAAGGTTGCGTAGTAGATACCTACTAGAATCAGCAGCGTGATTCAATAGCGTAGAGAAAGTCAGGGGCGCGGGAACTACTTTCAGACTGGGGGAGCACACCATAATAGAGATCAACCTAGGGTCCCCCCAAATCTAGTTTTCTCACCGGTTTTAGGCCACTTATTTTTAATCCCTTGGCTTTTTCAACAAAAAAAAGAAACAGTTGCAAAAAAGGACGGTATTCCGTTTGAAAGTTGTGGGGGCACCGCCCCCACTGGCGGATTCAAGGGGGCCACCGGGGCCATGGGCCCAAAAAGCCTGAAAGAGGGGGCCAACATATCTTTTGGCCCCCCAAAACGCTCGAAGAAAAATTAATGTGAGAAGGTTGTGTAGTAGATACTTACTAGAATCAGCAGCGTGATTCAATAGCGTAGAGAAACCCAGGGGCGCGGGAACTACTTTTAGACGGGGGGGGGGGGGGGAGGTCACACCATGATAGAGATCAACCTAGGATCCCCCAAATATAGTTTTCTCGCCGGTTTTAGGCCACTTATTTTTCATCCCTTGGCTTTTTCAACAAAAAAAAGAAAACATTTGCAAAAAGGAGCGGTATTCTGTCTGAAAGTTGTGGGGGCACCGCCCGCACGGCCCCAGAGTTGGGGGGGGGGGGGAAGCTGCCACCACTGCCCCCTCCCCCCGGTTCCCGCGCCTATGGAGA
>NW_024881735.1:135000-170000 GCF_019059575.1 Amphibalanus amphitrite | reverse complement strand
CGGAACGGGGGGGGGGGGGGGCACCGGCGCACCGTGCCCCCTTTGATTTTGGCATTTTAACATTAGCCCTATGTGCGTTGCATGGAAAGAATGGGACAAAAAGTCGGCAGTGCCCCCCCCCCTCCCTTAAAGGGACTATCCCACCTTCTAAAATGTTGTTAAAACCAGTTAAATTGTGCCCGACTTTATAGATTGGATGACCAGGAACACGGTTCTGGCATTTATTTTTCATTAAACATCTTAGGCTTCCCATCTTCCAAACACAAACTTTCAAATATGTGACGTCACAGCCCAAAATTACCTCCTTCCCCAGGCCACATTACTGTCATAAAGCTGATTCTTTTTACTCTGTAGGCACCACAACAAAGTTCAGACCAAGTTTTAAAGGGACCCTCCCACCTTCAAAAAAGTTTATGAATTGGCATGAAAGTGATGTCGCTCGGTTCAGAAAGAGCGAAAACGAATATCTACTAAATTTCACCGAAAAATATTCACCGGTTTTCAAGTTATTAGACTTTTACTTTTGTTTACTTTTTTGGGATCTCCGCTGTTTCTAGCGACTTTATTTTAGAAGTGCGGCGTTTGCGGCAGATGTTGCGCGCAAATAGCATATACCACCGCGTGCTACAAAACGTTTTAGTCAAACATTTAAAAATCGTTAGATATTTGCGCTGACGTCACACATTCAGAGGGGTATTCCTAAGCATTAGCCCCTCTGAATCAAAATGCTGCAATTTTGAAATTCAATATTTCCGATTTAAGGCATTTCTCGATGTTGTGAGTGCCGAAACCGGTAATTGTGAGCCAGGGACCCCATTTTGGCTATCTCAACTCAAATCTAATGTTAAGGTGGGAGGGTCCCTTTAAGCGATTTTTCAACGAACAAACCCATTTAAATCAGAATGACTAAACGAGGTGACGTCACACTAACGGTCGCTCCATGTTGAAGATAGGGCCTTGTACAAGGCCCATTTTCAAATGAAGGGAACGAATTTCTTCAACACCAAGAGGCCGCGGGGGTTGCAACCTAGATAGATAGTGGTTTCTGAACCTCGCCGCAAACTTGGCTATCTCAACTCAAACCCCATGTTAAAGGTGGGATAGTCCCTTTAATTGAAGATGTTCCGCTGCCACTTTCTGAGAGGGTAGCCCTTTTTGCACGTAGCACATCTTTTCCCATTGAGAACATGCGCTCTACTGAGGCGCTTGAACCCTATTAGTGGCAGGCTCCTGGCTACCCCATATTAGTGGCAGGGGGGGGGGCTGTTTACGACCCCCCTTGATATCTCGAGATCTAACCGGCCGATTTTCAAAATTCAAACGGCATTCGATTTGACTCAACGAGATCTACATTTCTAAAAAAAATGAAATTAAAAAATGTCAATAGGGGGGTAGAGGGGGGTAAAAACGGGCAAATTGCAGATACATTTTAGACTGTTTATCACGGCCAGGTTTCTGAACCAATCTTAACGCAACTTTTGCCGATCGATAGAGAATGAACCAGGAATTTACATGGATCCTAAAAATATGCATTTTCAAAAATCATAGGCGGATACAGATCATTGAGATTGGGGGTACACAAAAAGTATAGTAAATAAGGTTTTTGTTGGTACTGTTTCTAAAAAGGGTGGCAATGGTCTTGTTATGTTACAATTTTCTTATGAGAGAACGACTAAAATTGTATTGGTCATGCATAGGCGGTGTCAGGGCACCTATGTTGGGAGGTAAAATATAACCCCCCTTTTTGGACGCCTGGATCCGCCTATTATAGCAAAAACGTGTCAAAAGAGGATGCACAATAACTTTGTATATGTTATCACATGATACCTTTCATTCACTGTTCGTAAAACTGGTGCAGCATCGTGATCTTCGCCCAAATGACTCGCTTCACGAATAGGACCCCCCAATTCCCAGTGCTCTGGAGCCGCCCCTGGTAAAGTTATGAACTTGAAATTTTCAGGGAATGTGCCCAATTTAGTTTTAGGAAAAGTCAGAAAATTTCAGCATCGTAGCTTCAGCGGTTTCGGAGATATTCCCGAAAAACCTGAGGGGTGGATAAAAACAACCCCCCCCCCCCTGCCACTAATAGGGTGAAGGGACGCCCGTGTTGAACTTTGCGAACACATACTGCAACGCCGGCTCATTGCGGAAGGCCAGTACACTGTACACTGAGGCCACTTCCGTCTTCAAGTCAGGGCTGCTCAATAATCCACTATTCCGCTGCTGCATTAATGTCTGTGGGTTAGCTGAAAGATCAACCCGCTCGGACAACGAAAAGTAACGGAGGAACGAAGGAACGGACTAAACTGTTAACTTGTAACGGAGGAACGAACAACCAATGTAACGGAAGTTACTTGGTCCGTTACCCTTTTTAAAATGTAACGAGTCCGTTCCTCCGTTCCTAAAAATTGTAACGGCGTTCCGGAACGGAGGAACGGAGGAACGGATCGTGCCCACCTATGTTGGTAGGCATGCCAGCCGCTTGAAACAAGTCTTTATAATGATACTTTGGAAAAAGGCGTTATGCTGCTTACCTACTCGCTTTTCGCCCTCATTTTTCTTTTCACGGTGATGAAAATACCCCAGGTAATCGTTATGGGTCAGCAGGCCGTTAGGTCATGTCATCTTATTTCAGACGTTCAAGAGGTAAGTACAGGGCTTCTAAAAAAAGTTAGACGGATTTCTTTTGCGAATAGAGGACCTCTAACAACATTTAAGCAAAATCAATGCGCGTGGAAAAACGGAGAATTTTTCGTAGATTTATATGACACCATGGTTTGAGCTTATAAAATGAAGCCGTGTTCTTAGGAAATAGGAAGTAAAAGCAAAACTCGTGAAATTATGCTTTCCCAGACTAAGTCGGTCGGTTCGACACCACGGAAGATCCGCAAACACTTTAGGGCAAAGAGAGCAACATCTTGAAACAAAATTTTCCACATTATTGACAAGTTTCTGGCTCGAGGAAGTGTTAACAATAGGTTCACGCAATTCAAGGAACACAGCGGCGGCCATAAACCCAATCAAAGGCTCACGGCGAACACCACTCGTGTGAGAGATGCGCTACTCAGACTGTCAATGGTCGGCGATATCGGGTGGCTGTGGCGACGTTTTGGAGGGTTCGGCAATATCAGGGTGAGCAGAGATCCGGAAACGCTTAACCCTCGCCCGCACATGCCATTTTCCCATCCTAGAACGCACATGGGGGGGGGGGGGGGTGGTTGCCACCCCCCCCCCCCTGCGCCATTTCGTTCCTGTTGGAGATAGAGCTTAGCAGTAAAGACCAAAAAGATTCTTTGGGAAGAGACGAATCCAATGATACCCAGTTTTACCTTCTCAGGTCAGTCATTAACCTTCCAGGTCAGGTCAAACTAAAAAATGTTGCTGTTTTGGGTCACCGTTGGATATCAAGTGAGCTGCTTATCAAATACCGATGACGATGCTGTTTTCTGGTGCCAAGCCAGCTAGAACCTCTTTGTCACACTATCCGACCAGAATTTTGCTGCTGAGGTCATTTCAGGTCAAGTTAGGTCAAGGTCAATTATATGTGTTTGTATGTCTGTGTGTGTCTGTGTGTATACTGATGTGTGCACCGATTGTTTTTGGGTCCATATCACATGAAATCAGGATCTGAGAAGCTTTTACCAAAAATGCAGTCAAAAAAAAATTCACAAAAAGTAAATTCAGCTTGCCTAAAACGCAATTATCTTAGATGACCTAGGTTGACCTTGACCCTGACCTTGACCCCTGTACGTCGTCGAACAACATGTTCCATGATAGGTGGGAGGTAAGACTGGCAAAAAGGCCGAAATCAGGGTGTCAAAAGCTCACAAGGCCCATGGCAAACGCAAGATGTTGAGAATTGGCCATTTGGATCATGACATGACCTGAAAAACAAGGTCATATCTCCGAAACCAAAAATCACAGAAACTTGAAATTTTAAGTGGACATTAAGAAAGCATAGACGAGCAGCTATACGAAAAATCAGCCTTCCAGCTCTAAAAATGTTGAGTGCAGAGCAGAAAGACTGCCTGGGGGTGGCAACCACCCCCCCCCCCGCCCATGTGCGGGCGAGGGTTAAGATCCAATGGTTCCAGCAAGACGGTGCCACGCCAATACCGCTAAAGAAAACCGGGAGGGGCTGTGGGAGCGCTTCGGGCAGCGCGTGATCTCGAGGTTCGAGACACGTCCGTGGTCGGCGAATTCTCCGAACGTAACCCCACCGGACTTTTTCCTATATAGGACCAACTCAAGTCCCAGGTGTACCGAGACCACCCAAAAAGTTCCGAAGATCATAAGGATGTAGTGAACTCAGCAGTGTGCCGTCTGCAGCTTTCTGTGGGGCATGCTGCAGCAGAGGTCGCGCTGCGCCGGGCTAAACTGTGCATCGAGCAAAAAGGGAATCATCTCGAACATGACCTCGGCGCGGCTCAGAAAGGCGACTGCCGGGGATCGAAATCCCCTAAAACGAAATGTCTGATGAGACTTTCAGGTGATACCCAATTATGTTTTGTTACACTGATACACCCTTCAATACGTTAGCTATAAAATCGTCCAACTTTTTTAGAAGCCCGGTACGTACGCCAGTGGGACTGGTTTAGCAGATCTCCAATAAACAAAAATAGGTATCACTTTTTATTTAGGTTTGATTCCAGCTGAGTGATTACGAAATTACCACCATATAACGGCGTGTTACTCTTCCTGTCGATGGTATATGCAAGCTTAACCCTCGCCCTGGCAGGGCATTTTTCATAACACGGCCTGGCAGGGGGCTGGCTCGATGCGACCCCCCCCCCCCCCCTCTCGCGATTGGCTCCTATGGCACCTAGAAACACCAAATTTGGTAGGTAGGTGGGCCCCCTGGAGTTCTCGCTCCTGTGCAAATTTGGTTGCTCTAGGTCAATATTTAGGGGGGTTTTGGGGGGTATAAATGTAAAAATTTCGCTAAAAACAGGTCAAAAGTTTTTCGCTTATAACCTTTGATCTAATTAAGATAGAGCAAAAAGAAAAGCACCAGTGAACTCAGCACGTCAAGACGCGTCGAATGATATACTTTTTAGCTTGCTTAAGTGTACTTAAAGTTTTTCTTAAATTTTAAGTAAACTTAAATAAATAAATTAAGTTCAAGTTAACCAAATTGCGTCATATCGCATATCATTCGATTCGGCTGATCACTAAGAACACAATGATACCATTTTTTAAGCTCTAGCGCGTCATTATGTGCCAAGTTATTGGCAAAAACGTCATTTGACCTCAGTTGACCTCATTTGACCTGACCCATGGATAAGTACACCAAACAAAGAAGCACCAAGTGACCTGCTGTTAAGTACTGTGGTTTCAAAGCACAAAAGCGATAGAACGAAGTGGATATCTCCAGTATTTTCCGAATTTAGTATTTTCCCATAGGCTTAACATTACGACGTAATGACCTCTAACTGACCTCAGGTCAGTGACCTCAAAAAACCCGAACTATATGTTATACAGCTCGGTGAACTTAGCACATCCTGAAAGTTTGAAGGAAATTAGTCCAAAACTGTGAGTTGGACAGGTGCAAAAAGAAAATTGAAATTTGACCATGACCTTGTACCGGTTTTTCTGACCTGGTGACCTGACCCAAGGTCACCCGGACCTGAAATTTTCAGGTCATATGTAAAAAGGTTGCCCCATAGGCTGTGCCAAATTTTGCGGCGCTGCGTGCCGCCGTTTTTACGCTATCTTCGAAAAACCTTAGGGGGGGTCGCATCGACCCCCCCCCCTGCCAGGGCGAGGGTTAACACTGAAGTCGATAGACATTTGACACCATGATTGCGCTAGACTATCTAAATTGCTCAACCAGACTTGTGCCGGGACCAAAAATCAAGATCCAGGATCCTCAAGGTCCCACGGCAAATTCAATTTTTAGAATCCAAGGTTTCCAAGGTCCAACGGCAAATTCAATTTCTAGAATCCAAGGTTTCCAAGGTCCCACGGCAAATTCAATATCTAGAATCAAGGTTTCCAAGGTCCCACGGCAAATTCAATTTCTAGAATCCAAGGTTTCCAAGGTCCCACGGCAAATTCAATTTCTAGAATCCAAGGTTTCCCAGGTCCCATAGCAAGTATACTTTGCAGGTCCACAGTCCCCAAGGTCCCACGACAAGAATGCATTGCAGGATCAACAGTCCCCAAGGTCCCACGACAAGAATGCATTGCAGGATCCACAGTCCCTAGGGTCCCACAACAAGTGTGAATTTCAGGATCCACAGTCCCCAAGGTCCCATGACAAGTACACACTTCAGAGTTCAGGGTCCACAGTCCTCAAGGTCCCACGGCAAGAATACATCTCAGGATCCAAAGTATTCAGGGTCCCACAACAAGAACTTAAACAAACTAACATTCTGATGAGCAGACTTACTTCTAAATATTCTGCCAATGGATGCCCAGCAACATTTAAAGGGGCAGAACCTATGCAAACCTGTGGACTGTGGTGGTTTTATCGTTAACCAACATAGGTAGGGGGAGCTTCAGCACAAGTTAAAAATGAATCATAATATCAATCTCTCCTTCTTTAACCTGACATTCGTAAAAAATATAGGTAGGTAATAGGTACCTTGCAATTTGTATTGTCATGTCCCTTTCAATTCAATCTTACCTTATCAATAGGAATGTAGGATAGCACCTTACAGTTATTGAAGACAGACATTCAAGTATTCTTTCAGGCAATATAAAAAAAAAACAGAAATAAAACCTACAGGCTTCATAGAAATGGAAAAGTTGAATTGGATAGGTATATGCTTTCGATTTTCTGCACATTCAGTTACATAATACGTAGGATAAAAAGTAAGATATGCTCTAAGTCTTGTTTGCGCGAGCGCTCACAGAAAAACTGATCGACTAAACCAATAGAAATAGAGTATCAGCGAGCGCAAACCTTACTTACTGTTCATTCACATTAGATTGAAGGCTCTGAACAAAATTCCATCTGGCAATTTTTCCGTCAGCCGGTTATTCGTCGGCAGATTTTCGTCCAAGGCCCCCTATACTTCGTCTTCGTTTTCGTCTGACTTTTTCGTCTTGCATTTCTTCGTCTGTTCGAATTAATTTGGTGCATTTTTCGTCTGAGTATTTTTCTGTCCGGCATTTTTTCGTCTGGACGAGGCGGAAAATGTCCTTATGAAAATAATGCGCGGACTTAAAAATGCACAGACGAACAAATGCATAGACGAAAGTCTGCGGACGAAAATCTGCAGACGAAAAATTGTCCGACGAAAACCTGCTAAACGAAAAAGTTGAACTGTCATGGAATGATTCTTATATTGCTCATTGCTCAATGGTGATTTGATGAATTGCAAAACAAAAAAGTTTGACACTTACTTGGTCAGTGGGTAGCTTCCAAGTAGCTTCAAGCCCGGCATATCACAACCCAGAAAATATGTGAGGTGAGATTAGAAAAGAACTTTCCAAACCACCACTGTCCACTGTTTGACAGTTTCATAATCCATAACATTGATAATGTAAAAAGCTACCAGGTCTCTTGTTCCAGTTCTGCCTCACAACCATGGCAATGATTTTGCTCTATATATGTCTACACAGTCTGGTTCGTTTTCTCTTCGTGTAGCTATCTAGCCCCTTGCAGCTGGTCGCTCAACCATAGATATTTATTGAAGTGCTTACAGACAAAACCTAGTGCAGGGTCCTTAGTGGCCCATGTGCAACATAAACCTCATGGTCCAACTTCCAGGATTCTTGAGGTCCCTCAACAAAATGGTGGTGTAGGTCCAGACCGTTCTCCTTAGATCCCATGACAAATAATAAAACTGGTAGGTACTGAAGGTCTGCATTCTGCAGGGTCTTGCAGCATACCAAAATTTTGAGGTCCTAACCCCTGGGTTTCCATGGTTTTACGGCATATGAAATGTTGAGGTCCTGGGTTTCTAAGGTCTCATGTCACATGAAATGTTGATGTCCTGGGATTCCAAGGTCTCACGGCATATGCAAATGTTGAGGTCCTGGGATTCCAAGGTCTCGCGACATATGCAAATGTTGAGGTCCTGGGATTCCAAGGTCTCGCGGCATATGGATGTTTTAAGGTCCTGGGATTCCAAGGTCTCGCGGCATATGGATGTTTTAAGGTCCTGGGTTTCCAAGGTCTCGCGACAAAAATGACAATGCAAGGTCCAGGATCCATCAAGGTCCCAGACCTTGGACTCTGCGAACCCTGGATCTCGGATCTTTTTGGGACCTTGGCACAAGTCTGGCTCAAACTCTCAGACAATTACAAAATAATTCAAAAGCAGGGAAGTTATCTCCCAAAAGACCGTGTCGTTGGACGGGCGCCGACAGTAGCCGCCCGGAGCTGACGCATCTGTTGGTCCGCTGTCGGGAGCGGCCAGAGCTGCCGTTACCGAGCTGTGGAGAGCCCAGAGCTGCCGTTACCGAGCTGTGGAGAGCCCAGAGCTGCCGTACCGAGCTGTGGAGAGCCCAGAGCTGCCGTTACCGAGCTGTGGAGAGCTCAGGCTCAGAGCTGCCGTTACCGAGCTGTGGAGATCTCAGGCTCAGAGTTGCCGTTACCGAGCTGTGGGGAGCTCAGAGCTGCCGTTACCGAGCTGTGGAGATCTCAGGCTCAGAGTTGCCGTTACCGAGCTGTGGGGAGCTCAGAGCTGCCGTTACCGAGCTGTGGAGAGCCCAGAGCTGCCGTTACCGAGCTGTGGAGAGCCCCGAGCTGCCATTACCGAGCTGTGGAGAGCCCAGAGCTGCCGTTACCGAGCTGTGGAGAGCAGCCAGAGCTGCCGTTACCGAGCTGTGGAGAGCAGCCAGAGCTGCCGTTACCGAGCTGTGGAGAGCAGCCAGAGCTGCCGTTACCGAGCTGTGGAGAGCCCAGAGCTGCCGTTACCGAGCTGTGGAGAGCTCAGAGCTGCCGTTACCGAGCTGTGGAGAGCTCAGAGCTGCCGTTACCGAGCTGTGGAGAGCTCTGAGCTGCCGTTACCGAGCTGTGGAGAGCTCAGAGCTGCCGTTACCGAGCTGTGGAGAGCTCAGGCTCAGAGCTGCCGTTACCGAGCTGTGGAGAGCCCAGAGCTGCCGTTACCGAGCTGTGGAGAGCTCAGGCTCAGAGCTGCCGCTACCGAGCTGTGGAGAGCTCAGAGCTGCCGCTACCGAGCTGTGGAGAGCCCAGAGCTGCCGTTACCGAGCTGTGGAGAGCTCAGAGCTGCGTTACCGAGCTGCAGAGAGCTCAGAGCTGCCGTTACCGAGCTGTGGAGAGCTCAGGCTCAGAGCTGCCGTTACCGAGCTGTGGAGATCTCAGGCTCACAGTTGCCGTTACCGAGCTGTGGGGAGCTCAGAGCTGCCGTTACCGAGCTGTGGAGATCTCGGGCTCAGAGTTATCGTTACCGAGCTGTTGGGAGCTCAGAGCTGCCGTTACCGAGCTGTGGAGAGCCCCGAGCTGCCGTTACCGAGCTGTGGAGAGCCCCGAGCTGCCATTACCGAGCTGTGGAGAGCCCAGAGCTGCCGTTACCGAGCTGTGGAGAGCAGCCAGAGCTGCCGTTACCGAGCTGTGGAGAGCAGCCAGAGCTGCCGTTACCGAGCTGTGGAGAGCAGCCAGAGCTGCCGTTACCGAGCTGTGGAGAGCAGCCAGAGCTGCCGTTACCGAGCTGTGGAGAGCCCAGAGCTGCCGTTACCGAGCTGTGGAGAGCTCAGAGCTGCCGTTACCGAGCTGTGGAGAGCTCAGAGCTGCCGTTACCGAGCTGTGGAGAGCTCTGAGCTGCCGTTACCGAGCTGTGGAGAGCTCAGAGCTGCCGTTACCGAGCTTTGGAGAGCTCAGGCTCAGAGCTGCCGTTACCGAGCTGTGGAGAGCCCAGAGCTGCCGTTACCGAGCTATGGAGAGCCCAGAGCTGCCGTTACCGAGCTGTGGAGAGCCCAGAGCTGCCGTTACCGAGCTGTGGAGAGCTTAGAGCTGCCGTTACCGAGCTGTGGAGAGCTCAGAGCTGCCGTTACCGAGCTGTGGAGAGCGGCCAGAGCTGCCGTTACCGAAGAGCTGCCGTTTGTGGCGCGCTGTAGATCGGCCGGTGACCGGCAGCGCGGGTCGGGTCGGCTGATTACACCCCGGGGATGAACGGCACGGCGCCGACGATTTGTCACGCCGGCCGGCGATCTGTTACCCGGCGGCCGTAACAAGGCTGTCACAGCCGCTAATCGGCCGTCCCTCTATCATTACATCTTTCATTAGGACGCATTACTGGGACCGGGAGCGCCCAGTCGCCAGTTTCGAGCTCGTTACCTCACTCACATACCCGCCGGCTGTGATCTTAGGTCGGGTTACTATACCTATAGCCGCCTGTTGTGAACTCAGTTCGGGAATCGACATAGCTACTCACGCTGGTCACGAGTATCAAATAGTGTCCAAATATCACTAAAGCAAGGCATGAATTGAATTAGCTTACATGCTAACCTCGGTAGCCTATCGGCGACATTGCCTTGTATATTACGCGTCAATGTTTTTATTACCCCTGGTTACAACATTTATATAGATATTGTCATGACTTTGTAAAAATTAAACCTAAGCAGTGGTTCGTCATGAACAATCAGGTGCTCGCAGTGACGCATTCAAAAACCATATGAATTGCTGGTAGCCAAGTATGAGTGGGCAAGACGTTAATCCCTACCAGTTTCCGGTTTTGATATTCCTTAATTAATGGAGCAGTGGATAAGGAAGCGGCAACAGCAATCACTGCACCAACTCGAGGTAAGAAATAAGTCATTAACTAATGGAATGCGTCACAGATGCTTTCCAACATACCAATCCCTGCCAGAGGTCGACTGGTGTAGCGTTTGTTGTCTGGTTGTCATGACGACTCCAGCATCCCTCCCATCGGCGGACGGGCCGCGCCGGAGTCACGGCCGCTCACTCGGCGAGGACTCCTGCAGCATGGAGGTCACCCCGCCGGCGCCGGCCGACGTCACGGCCTTCAGCGTCTGCCTGCAGCAGATGGCCGACATCGTCTGCGGCATGCGGGAGGAGCCGGCGAACGTCTCCAGGCTGGTGTGCACCGGCGGGGTGAGCGACCGCAGCGCGTCCGTCATCCACACGGTCCTGGTGGCGGTCACCGCTCTGATCGTCCCCGTCACTGTGGCTCTGAACATGTCCGTCGTTGTAACGGTGAGCGACAACCGCACCCTGCACACGGTCATCAACCTTCTGGTCAGCGTGCTCTGTCTCAACAACGTCCTTTGGACGGCGATCCCGGTCCTCATCGCCATCGCCCCGGACATCCAGAACTCCTCGCTGTGGGCGGTCTTCTGGTTCATCATCATGGTCACGAGGACGACCATGTTCTCCACCATTGTGCTGATCACGCTGCTGCGGTACCTCGGCGTGGTGAAAAACCACAGCTACCCGATGGTCAGCTGCAACGTAGTGGCCTTCGTCGGAGTCGCAGTTGCTCCAGGACTTGTGAGATTAGCAATAGAAGAAGTGGACAAGCTAGCTGGTGGGCCAAGTGCTACCGGCTACCGAGAGGCCATAGCATGGACAAACGACGGTCACGCAATACTGGAAAACTTCGCCAAGACGAAAGTTAGAATTACACCGCTTAATCTAGTCATGACACTGTTTGAATACACTATAGGCTTTGCCATCGTGACGTTTTGTTACTGCGGCATCATACGAAAGGCGTTGAAGTCCAGAAACCGCCTGAAGCGAAGCAGACAAACATCGCAAGAGCATGGAGCACAGCTTTGTCAGGTTCAGGCCCACAGCTTGGATCAGGTAACCTCCACAGCATCTGCGCTTTCGACTATTAGCAGCAGGAGCCTCAGACAGAGGGTGGCCGGGAGTCACCGCCCGAGCAATGCAGGGCGCCAGCGGCCCGGGAAGCCGACCTCCCTCAGCGTCATCGTGGAGGTGGAGGCTGAGGTGCCCACGATCTCAGACTCATTCCCCACAACGGAACCGACGGCTCCCGCTCATCCATCGGTCAGCGACAGTGACTTCGTTACCGATCGGAGAGACAGCGACAGCGGCAATGAAGACAGGATGAGAATCATATCCTCAGGTGACTCCAGCGCCTCGCCAATCTTCATAATCGTTCGTCCGCTGCGGCAAGAAGACAGTGCTCGACAGGGACACAGCATTCAGCAGAACTCTGAACATGAGGAGGGAGACAGCGTCCCGACGAGCTCCGGATTGCAAAGAATCGGCAGTATCCAGCCGAGCTTCGGGCAGGAAGAAGACAGCATCCAGCCAAGCTACGGGCAGGAAGGAGATTTCGTGCCGCAGGGTTTCGGTCAGGAAGGATCGGACGCCGTCCTGCCGGGCTCCGGGCTGGGAGGAGGGGACAGCGTCCCGCCGGACTGCGGCGGCAGTCCAGGCGGGCCGACCGCCGCCGCCATGCCGCTGCCGGCTCCACCACGGCGACACCACCCGAGGAGAGCGGACATCCCCGCCACCTTCTCCATGGTGGCGTGCCTCGTGCTCTTCCTGGTCACCCTCACGCCGCCTGTCTCCGCGCCCTGGCTCTTCCCAGTCAAACAGTGCGTGATGCCCTTCAACCGCTTCCTTTTCTTTCTGTTCGGCACCATCAGCAGGGGAGCGGCAGCGGTCCTCAGTCCAATCGTGTTTGTGGTGTTCAGTGTTGACTTTCGTCGAGCGTTCGCACGAACGCGCAAAAGACTGAAGCAGAAGTGCGCGTGAAGCCGTCCTCTTGGCGTTCCACTTCCGGACTCGAGGGTGCACGGCAATGAACCGCTATCTTGAGCAACTCGAGATGATACATGCATTTTGGGTAGATATCAAGCCATTTACGGCCTTTTTACCATGCTCTTATTAGCCATTTTACTATAAATAACATCGCAAAGGGCCTCTGCGACTTTTATCCTCTGTGGTGCTGGATCGACGCAGTGAGCTGTCAATCGCAAAGTAATATGCTGAGAGGCGAAAGGCCATGTAAAGCTAGGCGCCAGCTGGGCTATCTAAGACGAGTTCTTCGATTGTGTCCGCCGTCCGCAACATGATTAGAGACATACTCTTATATGATGCTGATGATATATCATCCAACATGTGGAATGTGGAAGTACTTACTTAGTTAATACGTTGATTTTTTCAGGAGCAGAATAATTCGAAATTCGAATAAAATTTAAATTTCTCTACAAAGCTTGATCATAACTAATATTGACCCATTGCTTTTCTGTCTTTTTTACATACTCGCCAGCTGAAGGAGGGGGTGGGGGTGGGGGTGGAAGGGGGCCCACCATCGCCGTTTCGTTCCTAATTGAGGTTTAGAGCATTGTGAAAAAAGGAGAGTGTGCGACGCTACGAGACGCAGCGAGTGGTACCTACCAGATTCTCAAGTCTCAGGTCAACCGTTGCAGTGACTTCTGAGGTTAGGTCAAGTTTCCGAAAGTAAGGAATCGATTTTAGGGGGAATAGTTAGCTTCGCCAAGATATTGGTAGTAGTGCCGTGATTTTGCACCATGGCGCTTGTTAGGCTAAGTCATGTAGAACGATACTTTTTTGGATGAGGTCAACCTGGGGTATTAATTTCACAGGTCTCGAAGCTGGTTTGATGAGGTTATACCGCATATCATTCGATTCAGCAGGTATCCCTGAGTCAATTGGTGCCTTTCTTGACAGTCGCTGGCAAACTTGCATCAGGGTTGTTGACGAAAAACTCCGATGACCTTAGCGTCGTCACACAAAAACCTAAGGGCTGCACCGCTCGCTGGCAGGCCTGTGCTGGAGGGAGCGGGTCAGAGCCTCATCAGGCGGCGCTTGTTCGTTATCGACAGGCCGGGGAGCACGGAGAAGTTTTTCACCTTCCGGATGTTTCTGTGATCCCATTCCTGATCTGTCGCCCCTCCCCTCCATCGGTCAGACTAGCGCAGGTACAGAGCTGTTTGTTCCGATGGGAGGGGCGCGGATAAGCCTGATGCATGATTTGTGGTCTGTTTTCGTGCGTTTTTTTCTGTGGGAATTCAGCAGGATGAAGCCCGCGGACCACCCTCTATAGTATCTGTGTGTGACGTGTCCAACAACGGATGAGGAAGGATTACCGGGGTGTGGCTGAGGCGAAGGCAGACGGGAAGGGGAGGGGGAGGGGGGGGGGGGGTGACCGCTCGTGAGACATCTCGCCCGCACTGACAAATTGTCCGTCTGGCCATACAGCCGAGGCTCGGCAGATACCGCAGACCGGAACCGTCCGACAGCGGCCCGTTGGTATCGGCTGGCATTGAGACCACTATTTTGCATTATGTAAGCCAAATATTCGATTGGGGTAGAAAGGGAAGCCGCTGAAGGAGAGGGAGGGGTAAGCACGCGATGGACCGGTGCTCACCTCTGTCCAGGGACTGTCGCATCACGCATGTGTTAACTAAAAATCTGACATAAAATGGGCAATGTCTTCATGGGACACCAGATTTCTATTGAATTGGTTACCACTTCACTTGAGACACCAAGTGGGCAATGCTCATTGTTCATACTCTGTATCTGAGCGTATACATAAGTACCGCGTAAAGGACATCATAACATTGCGCTTCATGCTTAACCCTCGCGGGCCCGGGGGGGCGTTTTTCGCCCCCCCCCCTGGCGAATATTTGCGATAGCTCCCGAACGCTTCGGAGTAGGAAAGCGAAACTTTCAGTACCTTTTCTCCTATCAATTTGACATCTTCTGAAGTAAAAAATTTGGACCTAGCCCCATTGATGACGTCACAAAGTCTATTTTTCTAGACCCCTGCACGGCAAACTTCGGCGTCACAGGCGCAAACTTCAAATAGCTGCTAAAAATAGAGTTTTAGAGATAAAGACAAATTACGAGCACGGCTGTGTAGCGTTTGACCTAGAGAAAAATAGAAAAATAGTTTTGGTGACCTGAGGTCAGAGGTCAGGTCAACGACCCCGAAATGTGATTTTAGTTTTTCGCAAATAACTTCGACAAAAAAGGTCCTAGAGCTACGGCAATGGTACCATCGGATTCGCCTTGTCAAGCCGCGTCGAATGATATATATTTTGTTCGGAAAAGGTCAAGTTTTATGCTGACCTCATGTGACCTCGAATGACCTCTGGTTGACCTTGACACATGAGAGGTCATTTATGATGGATTTGTAACCGCTGATCACGAATCTGGCATCTATTTTCCTCTAAGCCTTCATTTAGAGCTTCTGGACGGCAAAATTGTCTTATTTATTATTACTAGCTTGAATCAGTGAAATAGCCTCTAGTAGGGATACTCTTCTGTGACCTTGACCTTTGAGCAGCCTTGTATCGTAAGATGAATCACAAATAGGGAACTGATAAGCCTCAAAACATTTGAAAACATCTTGGAAGTTAGCACGCAAGATGTGCGAAAAAGTGCCAAGTTTGAACTGTCAATTTTGAGCGTGACCTTGACCTTGACCTTTAATTTTAGACACATTTTCGGAATTCTCAGATTCTCTTCTTTCGTTTGACACCCAATTTTGCCGGTTTGATGCAGCCTGCCGTCCTCTAGAAGGCTTACTTTGAGATCACTACACATGTGCCGGTTTTTGCCTTTGACCTTGACCTCTGACCTTGAAAATGGACCTGAGGTCAAAAATTTTAGGTGCTTTAGAATCGTCTGGTAAGGACCTTTCCTTTGGTACCGCTTTTGTTTCCGTTGCTCCCTTATTTACGGAGTTAGACAGGGGGGGCGAAAAACGCCCCCCCCCGGGCTGCGGTGGTTGGGATTACCCCCCGGGCCCGGCCGGGTTAACTTGTGTTCTATCTTCCTATTGTACCTATCCTCTTAGATATCATTTCTTTTCATTTCATTTTATTTTATCCTACACCTCGTCAATAGAAATACTCTATCCACCTATCTAACAATCATGTCCACTCGCCTGTTGCTATGTAAGTACCTACGTCTCTCTGCTTGAGCCGACTGAGTGGCCGGCTCCGCTCGGCGGCCGCGTTAAAAACACCCACGGCGCTGGCCGCGGCTAGAGACGACTTCAATGGACACAATTACGAAATTTCTTCATTCGATTTCCATGGTCGCGGGACGCACTATGGGATCTTTATCCGGCCCACCGTGGCTGTCTCGTTCATAAATCAAATGTCACTGGCTCTTTCTTCGCTCCAATGGAGGAATCCAAAACAAAATGATCTGGTGAGCGCGCGGCGGCCGGGCGGGGCGGCGTATTTGGTGCGCGGCGGGGGACGGCGGGGAGCCCCACCCAGCCGCACCGTGAACGGGAGAGGGTGGAGGGAGCCGCACCCTAAATGACCGCAGTCTAATCTGTCTCTTATTAGAAGAGCGGATAGAAGGGTTTCAAAATATCGTGCAACGGCTCAATATCGTGAAAGCATGTAAGCATAGCATAGGTATATCGTGTAAGTATATTGTGTAATATATCGCGTAAGCGTCTACAGAACTAACTACAGTAGCTCCACGGTTCGAGCGAACATCTTTGGAGGTAAATTAAACGAGGCATATCCAGGAACCAACCCAATGGGAGCTTGTAAGGTAAACGCATCGCGGATTTCGAGCGAGAGCGCCTGCGGCCAGTATACGGTCTGTAGCTATTCCATGTAACTGTTCAGCGAATGGCTCCCCAGATAGCATCGCCTCCACTCTTCCGCCTGATCCCGAGCTGATTAGAAAAGCCGTGGGCATATGAATATTCATGAATGCAGTGTCAGAAGCTGTTCACAGGTCATCAGCCTGGCCAGTAGCTGCAGGCCTCGCTGCTCGTGTTGATGTGCTGCAGCTCCGTAAAAAGCGTGCTCATGTGATTGGTTGCAGCGTTCCGGAGCAGAAGCTCCTTTGCCCGTGGCTGGAAAAAATAGGTGGAAAACTGCCTCAGTCGTAATTTGAGCCCTTCATGAAATTTGCCGTTGGTTGTAATATAACGTACAAACGGCTTGGTAAAGAAATTTTGAATGCGCCCATGTGATGCCATATAGGTACTATGATTGAATGCAGTAAAATGCAGTTCAAAACAAGCGAAAACCTATACACAAGTGACGCAACATACGCCCTCCGAATCTAATAAAACCACCCATTTCTAGAGGTTGTAGTTTCTTAGGGCGCAAAAAACACACTGATGGTAAAAAGGTAATGCTAAGCTCTATGAAATCGGTCGCAAGGTGCAGAATGAACACCATCATCAGACTAAGCACATTTTCAGGCACTTCTCACCACACATTTTCATACCCTGCATTCAATAGGGATAGAAAATAAGTTAGTAAGCTAATTGTTAGGGTTTAAAAATTTGGCTAGAAAGTAGAAACACCCAATTCACTTATTATATGTACATGTACAGTGGGTCTATTTAAGATCTCCAGAGCCACCACGTGGCGCTACGGTCGGGGTAGGGCGAGTCCAAATCCCGAGGGAAGTGAGGTCACCGGTCATTGTGGGGGAAGGAGGGAGGGGGAGTGACGCGGTATCGCGGCGCTTGGGGCGTGCGTAGTGCCGGGAGTGGGCCGCCCAGGGCCGCCCGCCACTGCGCCGAGGCTGAGGGGAGGGGATGATGGTTGCGGGTGCGTTCACTCCGGTATGGTGGTATCCTGTTCATGTGGAACCGGCAAGAACGCGACTGAAGGGAATCATTATCTCAAACAAACGGGCAAGCCAGAGGCAGCGTCAGTTCCAGCCAAAATGTTGAACAATGATAATTGAAATCTAGGACGTATTCATAGCATGCAACTTTTCAGTCGATAGTTGCATGATGCTTTTCATGATGCATGATGAGGCTTTTCTTAACTGTTATTTGAGTTCGATATTTTTCATTTGGCACGCTCAGTTTTGGTGGGTTTTATCGGGTCAAAAAGAATCAGAAAAGAAAAGAGTTGAAATGGCTCCAGACAAATGACCAAAAATATTTTCCTAAAAAATGAAACTTAGCTAAACGTTTATAAGCGATAATTTTGACTTTTGGGGAGGATATTGGGGAAAGATGTCATCGTGCTTAGCTGTGTTGCAGTAGAAGGAAAGGGTTTGGTTGTGTCTAGATAAAACCAGACCCGGGAGTGGGGCTCGAACTCACGACATCGCGTTCAACTCACAGGTTACCCAACCTCAACGCTACGAGCGTCGAGCACCTATCGCCCTGCGCAGATTGCTCAGTATTTCGGCTAAAGTTCGGCCGAAGTGTCTGACGTCTGTCAATGTCACGAGGCGAAACCCCGAGGCAAATGTCCGTCCCGGTAGCTCGGTCGGTAGAGCGTTGGACTCCATGTGCCATGAGGTGAAGGCGCACGTCCCGGTTGCAAAAGTCCGGGTTCGAAACACGACGTGTGCTTGACGTTTTTTTTAGCCTCCTGACGGGTATGGTTGTGGTTGGTAGCAGGCCGCTGCCAGGCGAAGTCAGTGAGGGGACCAGCCGTGCGCGGCTATGTGGGCACGTTAAAATTTGGACTAAACCATAGACCATTTTGCCATAGACTAAACCTCAAAACCATAGTCTGCAATAGACCAGGAATTGCTTGATCGGAGGGTAGATGGCAGGGTCAACGCTTAACAAGCTCAGCTTAGCGGGGACTCTGTCCTTGTGATTCCTTCCATTCAAAAGGTTCGGGCCAAATTTATATTAAAAAGGGGGAGCCGAACCAGGTTAGGCTGAGTTGAACCAGGCTGGACCGGGGTCAAACATGCAATCATGGTCAGACAAAACAGAGGTTAATTTCGGGTCAAATATTTTCATTAACTGATCTTATTGTTTTTTTAGCTTACACGTATAACTTTTAGCTTTTTATAACTCGAGACTTCATGCACAGAAATGTGGCGTTCGTCCACTTTTCCTCATCGTCTCTCAGCGACTTGGTTTCATGTGGTGGCGGAACGGGGGGGGGGGGGCATCGGGGCACCGTGCCCCCGTTTGATTTTTGCCATTTTAACATTAGCCCTATGGGCGTTGCATGGAAAGAATGGGACCAAAAGTCGGCAGTGCCCCCACTTCATTAAAGGTGTTCCGCCGCCACTGCTTGATTTGACCCTAAAGGCGTCTTACCAGCAAAAAAAAAAAAAAAACCTGCGTTATACCTAAATATTTGCCCAAGGGCGCTCTACGCAAGAAACGCCAGCTGGTCAAAAAAACTGGCGAACGAATACGATCTTTCTAGTGCTTGAATTATATTCAATGAAAATTTCAGGAGACATATATAATATTAATCCTTATAGCTAGGCGCTCGGAGCATTCGCTAGCATTCCATTGCCTGCATTATCAACGCCACATTTGCATTACTCTGGGTGCATCATAAGTAACAGTAGGTGAACCGGCCACAGCAAAACCGTGCCTCATTATCCTTTCCTTCCAAGCTGCCAAGCTAACCGGCCGCCCGGCCCACGACCGCGATATGGAACAACACTGGAGTGCGCCATTTGCCCACGGCAGTGCCCCACCGCGCCGGGGCTGTTTGACAGGTCACCCGCACCGTGACCTCGCCACCCGCCCCCCTCCCCCTCCCCGCCCACCTCCCCATCGGGCCCAGCTCGGTAGTGACCTCTCCTTGAATTTGACATGGACTCGACTAAGGCTCAACGCCATCTAGTTACGTCTGGAGATCCTAATAAGATCCACTGTACATCATTTTGCACACGGGGTAAAATATACACGTACAGGTCACCCGTCACCGGGTCAGTTGCAACATTGCAAATAAAGGCACATTGTAATATTAAATGTGCATTTTGACAGATTGAATCGAGCATGGTTGGCATAATCGCAATTAGAGGCAAGGCGAAATCCTTTTCCGACAATATGAACATCATTGCCTTGTTAAAAACAAAAGTGGAATGGAATGATTTGCAAGACATGTTCTTGATCGCGATTTGAATCGCAGTGTTCACTAGTGCAGCTCAATAAGTGAAAGTTTTCCGCCACACCACCGCAACTCTCATAGGCCTAACATATTTTACAAGCGTTTTCGCTTTTCCTCTGGGTTTTGATTTGGAAATAAGAAACAGAAAAGCGAGATATATCAAGACGCTAACACTCTCATGTGTCAGCGGCTATCAAAATGCCAACGCGGGGGAGGGTTTACCCATGGTCTAGGCGGGATCATTTATCACAGACACAGCCGCTGTCTTTGTATTTCCCCAGTGCGTGGGCGAACCTACCCCGGTTCAGGCGTGGCGGGAAGACGCCCCTCTCAGTCCCGCCATCGGGGAGATTCCCCCATGGCTGGGATCAGCGGAGCGGATTGAGATGGTAGGACAGGTGAGGCACCGGCCCCAAATACTGATAAATGATCTCCTGCGGGGCGACGGAAGTGGAATGGGTGAGTGGGAGTCGGTAATAAGCTGAGAAAGTGCTGGGAAAAGAGTGGTGGCCCCACCCAACAGTGAGCAAATATTTGCGGACTGCCTTTAGCTTACGCTGTACCATGTAACCTCCCTAAAAGTATGCCTCACTTAATTAAGTGCATTTGCATCAGACATTAGTCGAGTGCTTGTCTCACATGCGTTAAGTTTTTGAATGCATTATCAATATCAATTTCAAAAATGAAAGGGACTGGCGCAGTGAGTTACTTTGGCTTGAGCAAGAGTCTCGAAGTTCTAAAACTCTTCGTTGTTTTAGTTTAATTTCTTGATCTAGTAACTGGGCTTGCCATGATCGGTAAAATGACTGATTGCGAAGCGACTTCCTGTACAGTTTGAAGCGAAGAAACTTCGGGAAGATGCCATAGGTCTTGCATGTTGTAAGAAACTTATGATCTAAGATACATTTTTCTTTTTTCTTTTCCGTTGCAATGTAGGAGAACACATCCTTCAGACGTTTTCTGCCGTAGTCGCGGACTATCAATTCATGTAGTTTGTTCTCGGTACTGGTTTTGACGATAGATTAAAGATGACTTTTTCCGGGTCACAGGGCTGACAGTCACCATGAATTCCGATGCGCTGCAACTTCTGCAAGTGAACATTTTCTTGCTTTTTGACGAACGTCCGTAATAGAGAGCGGACATGATCAGAGAGCCAATAAAATTTCAAAAATGAAAGGGACTGGCGCAGTGAGTTTCTTTGGCTTGAGCAAGAGTCTCGAAGTCCTATGGCATCTTCCCGAAGTTTCTTCGCTTCAAACTGTACAGGAAGTCGCTTCGCAATGAGTCATTTTACCGATCATGGCAAGCCCAGTTACTAGATCAAGAAATTAAACTAAAACAACGAAGAGTTTTAGAACTTCGAGACTCTTGCTCAAGCCAAAGAAACTCACTGCGCCAGTCCCTTTCATTTTTGAAATTTCATTGGCTCTCTGATCATGTCCGCTCTCTATTACGGACGTTCGTCAAAAAGCAAGAAAATGTTCACTTGCAGAAGTTGCAGCGCATCGGAATTCATGGTGACTGTCAGCCCTGTGACCCGGAAAAAGTCATCTTTAATCTATCGTCAAAACCAGTACCGAGAACAAACTACATGAATTGATAGTCCGCGACTACGGCAGAAAACGTCTGAAGGATGTGTTCTCCTACATTGCAACGGAAAAGAAAAAAGAAAAATGTATCTTAGATCATAAGTTTCTTACAACATGCAAGACCTATGGCATCTTCCCGAAGTTTCTTCGCTTCAAACTGTACAGGAAGTCGCTTCGCAATCAGTCATTTTACCGATCATGGCAAGCCCAGTTACTAGATCAAGAAATTAAACTAAAACAACGAAGAGTTTTAGAACTTCGAGACTCTTGCTCAAGCCAAAGAAACTCAATATCAATTTAGAAAGTGTCAGTATATAAAGTCCGGCAAACCTAAACAGAACGGATTTAATGCGCAACCGCCATAGACGCACCTGCCTTTGTATTGCCTTCAATATGTCCGATAATATTTCTCACACGACTTTTGGGGTAAATGTTCTCTGTATCATACATTTGAAATGAACATAGCACGGCGCTTTAATTCCACCTGTACCTAGGTTTTATTCGAAGTGTCTTTCATGTGGATGCTATCTGACACTTAGGCATCTACCCTATCTGGTGGAAGGATGGGCTCACGTTTCCTTCCGCTAAGGGTCCAGGCCAATATAGGCACGAGTCTGTCTTAGCGCGCCGCCCGGTCGGACAGCCCGCTGACACGGTCAGCCACCGTTTGACCCGGCCACTCAGTGATCGGACACAGCCTGCTTATGCTAATCACGAACAATCGGCCTCCGGCGCGCCTCCAGCCACCAACTCGCAAATTACGTGATCTCCCGTACGAAGCGCTTTTAATTTTCCTCTGTGCCCGGTGTAAATAACGCGCGCCCGGCCGGTCAGCGGTTATTACATCTGCTGCGGCCGGACAGCGGCGAGCAACGATCGCCGATGGGCCATACATTTCAAATTACAAGCGCGAGCGGCTGCCGTCTGCCGGCGGCGGCCGCGCGGAGCAGGGCCGCGGTCCGCCCGCAGTCCGCGCGGAGCCCGCCTCCCAGCCCGTCCGCAGTCCGCGCGGAGGCCGCAGTCCGCGCAGACGGGCGGAGGCTGCCGCAACCGATGGACTGCATCGCGGATAACTGGGCTCGGGTCGGACAGTGCCAGAATCATAATGAAAGCTGCCAGCATGCTCCTTGAAACGGGATCGGCTAATGATGCCCGCAATTTACAGCGTACTCGTACTAATTACGCCACATATTAGGACACATGTTATTTGATCACAAGGCTACGATGAGTGACTGCGAGGCGAGTGTTGCGAAGGGCTAACCGCACATCGGCTGAACGATGTTACGGTCATTCATACACATTATTATTTATAACACAGCATTTGCTGTATATTATTTTCAACTGCACTTTGAATATACGCATAATAGCTACATCTCTGCACCATTTTCAGTCACTTTTATTCGGCGTATCAGCAGGTAAAGCTAAACATACATTGCACATTTTCGGCCAGCGGCAACTCCTCGGGACACGAGGCCATGTGCTACTGCCAACGGTATGTACTCTCTTATCGTCCAGACGGTAAACTCTGCCACCAAGCAGCACTGGAGCTGCCTGCATTGCAGCAGTTTATCGACACATATGGTGGCTGCAGCTCTGTAAACAACTGTAGGTAGCCCTCCTGACGGCGCCCGGGGTATGTAAGTCGTCAGAGGCGGATCCAGCTCAGAGTTTTTTTTTTGGGGGGGGGGCAAACCATAAAATTTATCGATTCTTTTCATGCATCGTCCATAGGTGTAATGTTAAAATTATGCCGCTGGGGGGGGGGGGGGCAAATGCCCATTTTGCCCCCCCTGGATCCGCCACTGTAAGTCGTTATACAGCGGAGCAGACGGTGGATTTTATCGGCACGGCGGATTGGCAGGTCGAGTCCGCCAGACTCCGGTATAGGCGTGGGCAGATTGCGAGCTGCGTTCGGCCCGACACCGAGTACCGCCCAGGCCTGACGCGATCCTATACTGGCCGCTACCTTATTCTTCAGGGTAATGGCACGCGATTAGCATGTCTACGCAACGCATAACAGCAATGTATGCATATGTATGTGGGCGTGGTTGCTATCAGATGACGCTGCTAAGGTAGGGGACTGCGCTTTAGGTGTTGGGGAGTTTACTGAATCTTGTTAATAAAGCGTACGAAAGGCCATATTTACTTTAACCCTCGCCCTGGCAGGGCATTTTTCATAACACGGCCTGGCAGGGGGGGGTCGATGCGACCCCCCCCCCTCGCGATTGGCTCCTATGGCACCTAGAAACACTAAATTTGGTAGGTAGGTGGGCCCCCTGGAGTTCTCGCCCCTGTGCAAATTTGGTTGCTCTAGGTCAATATTTAGGGGGGTTTTGGGGGGTATAAATGTAAAAATTTCGCTACAAACGGGTCAAAAGTTTTTCGCTTATAACTTTTAATCTAATTAAGATAGAGCAAAAAGAAAAGCACCAGTGAACTCAGCAAGTCAAGGCGCGTCGAATGATATACTTTTTAGCTTGCTTAAGTGTACTTAAAGTTTTTCATAAATTTTAAGTAAACTTAAAATTATAAATTAAGTTCAAGTTAACCAAATTGCATCATATCGCATATCATTCGATTCGGCTGATCACCAGGAACACAATGATACCATTTTTTAAGCTCTAGCGTCATTATGTGCCAAGTTATTGGCAAAAACGTCATTTGACCTCAGTTGACCTCATTTGACCTGACCCATGGATAAGTACACCAAACAACGAAGCACCAAGTGACCTGCTGCTATTTGCTATGGATTCAAAGCACAAAAGTGATAGAAAGAAGTAGATATCTCCAGAATTTTCGGAATTTAGTATTTTCCCATAGGCTTAACATTACGACGTAATGACCTCTAACTGACCTCAGGTCAGTGACCTCAAAAAAACCGAACTACATGTTATACAACTCGGTGAACTTAGCACATCCTGAAAGTTTGAAGGAAATCAGTCCAAAACTGTGAGTTGGACAGGTGCAAAAAGAAAATTGAAATTTGACCATGACCTTGTACCGGTTTTTCTGACCTGGTGACCTGACCCAAGGTCACCCGGACCTGAAATTTTCAGGTCATATGTAAAAAGGTTGCCCCATAGGCTGTGCCAAATTTGGCGGCGCTGCGCGCCGCCGTTTTTACGCTATCTTCGAAAAACCTTAGGGGGGGGGGGGTCGCATCGACCCCCCCCCCTGCCAGGGCGAGGGTTAATGCGAAATATTACATTAAACTAAATGAAATTAAAGATAAGCTACTAAATAATTTCATTTAGTTTAATGTAATATTTCGCATTAAAGTAAATATGGCCTTTCGTACGCTTTATTAACAATTGTCTCAAATAAAACTATTACTGAATCTTGTTCAGGTCTGATTACGCCTAACATTAGCGCTTTATACCCAGAGCAGTTGCCATAATGGGTGACTTAAACGTCTGGATTTGTAGCCCTGACTTCAGCCAAGTGCATTAAAATGACGGAGAGCTTTAGATAGGATGGTGACCGCCATAATTGGTGGTATCTGATGTTGCGAGATACTTTATTACAGCTGTGTTTCATTAGGACTTTCATGTGATGTACGAACGAGAATGCACATATCCCTACCCTGACTGCTTCAGAGCAGCTGAAGAGCAGTTGCCTGGTATTTACAGTAGTCAGCTCCATTGAACATTTAAGAGAAAAACTGCACTCATCTGCTTAATTATATTTTTGACGAAGTTTCAGATCAGATCGGTGTAAAGCTACATCCTGAATATGTGTAGTAGTGTCCTTTATATTAATGTTTAGGCTACTCGATAGTGAGTTATGTAGTGCCGATTGTCGCGTTTCTCATGTCATTCAATGTCTGACCCAGCTCTCGGCATGCGTTGCAGCTGGTCAGAAGTGCAGAATTCTTGCCAGAAGCTGGACAATGACGACCGGCCTTTTAGCGGTGCTGGCGCGCTGGCCTGTGAGGCCCACCGTTCCAATCCTGGAAGGAGGTTGCTCCTGCTGGGCGCTCATCAGGCAGCGCTCGAGATGGTCAGATTACGTCGCTGCCCGGCCGGTGAGCACGCGAGTAGTTAGTAGTTCGGCGGAGACGGTGGGCTGACCGCAGCCGGAGGCCGATCGACCTCAGCCGGCGGACAGGGCGGGTCCGAGCCGCCGCCGCCGGGCACGGTTCGGGGGTGTCCGGGGGTGCGACCGATGCCTCTGACTCCTCCGTGCTGCCCGGGATGACCGCGTGTCCCGGGTGACGGACTGTGATGGACGCCGCGCTGCCCGCTCGTCGGTCGGCGCCCGTACCCAGCCACCACCGGACAGGTATGCGGAACCTGACCGGCCGGCCGGCGCCCCCGGCGGCGCGGCGAACAGCGTTTTCTCGCGCAGGATTTGGTAGCTGACCCACAGTTGCGGGATATGCCGGCGGCCGACCAGCTTTCAGCATCACTGCCCGTGTCGGCGCCGAGAGCTCAGCGCCTGTTATTAACGCTAGTTGCTGGGTATTAATGGTAATTAAAATGGGAAACTTGTGGCATGTCCATTCGGGTGAGCAGCTAAGGTATTTTGAAGAAGTGGGAAACTTGGCGCTTTTTTAAAATAAAATAATTACAAAACTACGCATCAAGTCCACTTCAACAGTCGAGTCTCACCACTATGATATTGTTGGTGTTCACCTATTACAGACAGCATTAAAGTGACCATCCCACCTTAACCCTCGCCGGCCGAGGGGGGGGGGCGGGTGCCGCCCCCCCATAGGGTTTTTTCGCGATAGCTCCGAACACGCTGGCGATAGAGAGCTGAAACTTGGCATACCTGACCTTTGATCCAAGCCGCATCTTTTGACACCAACCGCATTTTTGGGTCAGGTCAGGTCACTGACCTATGACGTCATAAGTGAACCTCTGCACGGTCTTCAGATGTCGCAACTTCGCAACGCCCTCACTGCCAGAGGAGATGTCACAGGGAAATGAAACTTGGAGGATCTAGTATCCATTATGAGTCCCACAACTTGTATATCTCGGATTTTTCCTAAAGGTCATATGAGGTCAGGTCATTTTCGTGACCTCACCATTATAAGTCAATGGGGAAAAATGAAAACTGCTATTCTGGCGCCGGGAACGATCTCCAACTATCTCAAGCACACAGAATCGTGATTTTATGCACTCCTTGCAAGGTTAGATGCGTCACTTTTGCAATGATGACCTTGCGTGACGTCATTTATGACGTCATCAAGGTCATATTAGTTTTTCGTCAATAACTCTTGATCAAATTGAGCTAGCGAGTCGGGAAAGCCACCAATGGACTCAGGAAGACCTGCCGAATCGAATGATATGCGACATGACCTCTTTCGACCAACTTCGTGACCTGGGGGTGCTGACCTGACCTTGACCTGAGGTCAACACCCCAAGTTGACCTGACCCGGACAAAAAGTATATCATTCGACGCGCCTGAGCGAGACGAACACGATGCTGCCAAAATCGGCGCTCTGCGGCCGTTTTTTGCGAAGTTATTCACCAAAAACTGAACCGTACCTTGGGGCACTTGACCTGACCTCAGAGGTCACCGGTTGACCTAGGACCTTAAAATCGGGTACCAATCTCTGCGTCTCGTAACGGCGCACACGCTCGTTTTTTCCGCGACGCGCTAGCTCCACCAGGGGCGAAACGGCGAGGGGGGGGTCGTACCCGCCCCCCCCCCTCGGCCGGCGCGTGTGTAGAAAACCAATAGGTCCGGCGAGGGTTAACATTTGTTTTGAGTTGGGATAGCCAAATTGGTGGTCATAGCCTGCAAATACCGGTTTGGGCACTCACAACATCGAAAAATGCTTTAATTCGGAGATATGGAATTTCAAACTTGCAGTTTTCGGATTCTAAGGGGCTAATGCATTGGAATGTCCCCTTAGAATTTGTGACGTCAGTGGAGATCTAACGATTTTAAATCTTTGACTAAAACGTTTGGTAGCACGCGGTGGTATACGCTGCTTTCCGCGCAACAAGTGCCGCACTTTCAAATAAAGTCGCTTGGAACAGTGGAGATCCCAAAAAGTAAACAAAAGTAAAAGTCTAATATCTTGAAAATCGGTGAATATTTTTCGATGAAATTTGGTAGATGTTCGTTTTTGCTCTTTCTGAACCGAGCGACATCACTTTCATGCCAATTCATTAACTTTTTTGAAGGTGGGAGGGTCCCTTTAACCTGTGCCTCGTAGGGCTATTGCCAGGCCCATACCACCTAGGGGAGCGTTTCGTCCGCCCCCGCCCTAAGATCTCGGAAAGTTTCCGACCGATTTTCAAAATTCAAGCGGTGCTCGAAAGCTCCAACGAAGAACTATCTTATGACTCATTTTCATTGACCTAAGTGCAACGGATGGCGTCGCAAATCAGGTCCATTGTCACATTTCTGATCGTTTACAGGCCTTCTAAGAAATGTGTTCTAACATTGAGTGAAAGACATGTTATCGAAAATCATCCAGAGCAATATTTGTCTAAAACATATTTTGCTAAATGAGGTCACCGATACCAGATTAGGTCACAGAGGTCAGGTCACTAATGGTCATAATGGTCAGGTCAAAAAAGTTCTAATTTCAAAATTGATATTTTTACGTAAAAGGCATATTGAATCCATGCAACTCGTCACTGGGAATCCAATGGTGTTCTTAGTTTTGAGCTACGTGGTCTAGAACGAATAAAATGGAATTCGAAGAATTTGATGCCATCAATTTTGAGTAGTTTTTTTGCCATACGTATGCCATACCCTGGCGTCTCACCCCACTTACCCCAAAGCCACGGTCTGCCCAGATGCACGCTGAACGATAAATGAAAGCTTTATCGACAAATAATACTGACAGGACTCATTTCCGCTGCATTTCCTTTATGTGCAAACGCAACATTTTCCTAAATCGCGTTCAATATGTCCACCCATAACTGGCTTATGGCTAAGTGATTTTCCGACCACAAATCTAAAGAGAATGCTAGCTTAAGTTTTCATTTCTACCGGCTCTGATGTCGTTAACCCGCGCATGACTGGGGTATTTTCCATAACGCGAGTGACTGGGGGGGGGGGGGCTCTCCAGAGCCCCCCCCTCCTTTCTCCGAAACTACTGGGCCGATCGTGAAAATTCAAACGGCGTCTGATAGCCCTGGAAAAACTGTCGAACGAAACCTATTTTTATTGACCTCGAGGTCACCGATGACGTCACAGGTCAGGTCAAAGTAAAAATTATCGACATTTTTGCTAGTTCACAATCTAGGCTCTGACAGCCGGACCGCCGGTCCGATCAGGCTCATTTTTGGTTTACGCACTCCTTGACGGATGCCTTAGATACCCTGAGGGTACCGAACTTTTATTTCGAATTTTTAAGGTCAAGGCCAGGTCATCCTAGGTCACGAAAATTGTATATCACGTATCGGTCACGTGACGCATGTTTTATGGTCCATTTTACTCGTAGATTTCGAAAATAGTGTCGTCTGTGTCATTTGAGGTCATTGTCAGCTGAATTTACCGGAGGTCAGGTCACTTTCAGCCCAGGTCAGAAAAGGTCAAATTTTGAAAATGTAATTTTTCAACAAAAAAGGTGCCCATCAGATGCACTTTGAGCTCAGGAACACGATGGTGCCATTTATATTGCTGTACGACGTCAAAAATGTACTGAAAAATGGATTTGAAAAAAAACATAAAATTGTAAAATTTTGACAATAAAGCGAATAACTTGGCTATTTTTGAAGACATTGGGCTAAAACTTGCAAAGGTAGTTCATCAGTGTGTGTTCTATCACATATATTCCGGTTTTTGTGAACAGTCAAAAACGTTTTAAATAAAAAAAATATATTTTTGTAATTGTAAATGCATATTTTTCAAAATTTTCAATATTTCGAAAATTCGGGATAGCGGTTTGATAGCTACGTGAATTTGCAGTCCACTCATGCAAAGAAAATGGATCTAGGCTTAAAACTGAGCTGCTGAGAGCGTTTGCCGTAATTCAGTATTTTGCATGAAAATCGGCCGACATGACGTCACTCTGACGTAATTTCCGGCCAAACTATGGTAGCTAGAAAGTTGAAATTTTAACACAAGGTGTCAAATTGATGTCTCTGAGGGTACCGCAAGTTTCGTGTTGATCCGTCAAACGGTTTAGAAAATATTGCTGAAAAACGGGAGGGGGCTCTGTAGAGCCCCCCCCCCCGTCATGCGCGGATTAATAACTGGCAAAGGCAGTAACAGACGTGCTCTAAGCACATGGCTCCCAAACGGTCACCGTCTGTCGGTAGACATTCCAGAGGCGCTCATCCCTGAGACAGGCGGTGCCGCCGCCTCTTCTCGTCTGCGAGTCGGCCCGGTTCACGTCTCCGACACAGACCCACGGCAGGTTCCGGCTGGTGGAGACCGCCCACTTACTGTGGTCCTTGTTGGAGACAAAGTCGAACGCCTCGCTGGCCGTGGCGACCGTGACTTTGCGCACGTTCTCCACCGTGTAGCGGCCGGAACAGTAGGACGGCATCGTGGCCCGCCACGTCTCGGCGTACAGACTGGTCTCCAGCGCCGGAGCCACCAGGACGCTGTACAGGTCGCGGCCGTAGTTGCGGCTCTTGGCGAAGGTGGCGAACTCGCTGCCGTGGATGCTGAAGATAGACTCGACGCTGGAGGTCTCTTCAAGTTGAGTATGTTCATGGAGCCCAGTGAAATGATCTCGGTGGCTAGGGAAGTATGGTCCACCTGCGTTTTCCCTCGCCTGTTTCGGCCGGCACAGAATGTCAGAATCCTTGGAATCGTAGCAGTAGGGCTCGTTGAGACTCACTTGTTTATTCACCTTCGTCAGCTCGCTGGTGGGGAACGTGATGCAGAGAAGGCTCTGGCCGTGGGTGTACCCATTGCTGGGGTAGCTGTATTCCTTGCTCTTCCGCGGCGCTGGAGGAAACCTGGGCACACTGTGGATCATCCAGAAGCCTTGGCTTCCTTCGAAGGCCACCACTCCCTTGGTGTGGCCCTCGGTGCCCGACGTGGTACCGTCCGGCCACTGGTCGTTGTAGAAGACGTACTGGAGACCTGCCCGCTCGGGCTGATCATACACGTCCGCCAGCGTCAGGCCAGGGTGCGACTGCGGGGTGTCGATGGACACCTCCGACATGGTCCACTGGCCTACCGTCGAGGCCGACGAGAAGTGCACGTACGCCGAGCCCTTGCGGACGAAGCCTGTAGCGCTGGTCAGGATGGGTAGCTTGTACAGCACGTACCAGTCGACCAGCTTGTTGTTCTGGTCCCTGCAGCCGAGCGGGGAGCCGGCGGAGGAGCGGCGCGCTTGACGCTCCTCGTCCAGCTCCTGGCCCAGCTGGGGGAGCTGCTGGCCGGTCTCCTGAAGGCGGCCGTCCACCCGCTGTAGGCCGCCACCCAGTGTCTCCGCTGTGCGCTGCGCCAGCTCGGTGATCTGACCGACGGCGGTCCGCAGGTCGGTCAGCGGCGCCGTCAGCGCCGCGCCGCCGCTGTCACCGCACGCGCCGCGCGTCTGGGTGTGCTCGGCCGCCTGGGAGCTCGCCAGGCCGGACACGGACTCGGCCACGGCGACCACACTCTGCGTCAGACCATCACGGAGTGAGACCAGCGCGTCAGCCGCGCTCTCTTGCGCCGTCACCACGCTACCCAGCTTGGAGAGAGCCGCGGAGGAGGTCTCCGAGAGAGCCTCCATTTGCTGCAGCGCGTCGGCAGCCTGGTCCGAAACGGCCCCTTCGCCGGCACCGAGGACATCCAGGCGCGACTCCAGGCCTCCCACGGCCTCTTCCCAGTTGTTCAGACGTTGCACGTGTCGCTGTATGCTACCAAGCATCCTGTTGACGGCAAACAGCTTTTCCGTAAGCACATCTTCCACTTGCTGTCGATCCCTTTGACCACTAACGAAGGCCTCTGTCGGAGCGCAGAGAACACCAAGCAGCAGCAGCAGTAACGACATTGACGGTAGCCTCAGAGATCGTGAAGCGTGGCGCCTCATGGTGGCAGCGCTGCCGGGTCGCACACAGGTCACCGGCGGGTCTGGGACCACACTGTGCAGAAGCGCCGACTGGGCGCAGCGGCTGGCCGAGTAGTTTGTTTATGAACCTGACGAGCTGGCATTGCTCGCCCTGGAATGTCAGATATCGGTGCAGAGATGTCACAGACCGATGGGATTCCCCCTTGTAAACGCTAGATACTGCGCAGATAAATGTATATTTGAATTTTACTGTAGACAGTATAAGGGGAGGGGGGGGGGCAGATATGATAATTTTTCAACTTACTGAGTTGCATGTTAAACAATGTGGAATAATAAGCTTTGAAAAGTGTTTTCAAATGTTGTAGCTTTTTCAAATCAACAAATAGGAACAGTAAGCCATCCTGTCGCACATATTTATGAACCGTAGAACAATTAGAGGGCGTGAATCTTCCTAACGGATGACATCGACTGTGCCACCAGGTGCACATTCTACGGAGCATGCCGAATTCGAATTTAAAAATCCGTTCTGAACGCGCATGGCCATTTCTGTCGCCAGCCAGCTAAGACGGCGCCCCCGGGCCGTTGGGGGTGGCCTGCCGTGACCGCTCGGCCGCGCCGGAAGCCCGTCGTTTCCGGTCGGCCGGCGCGCGTGGCCGGTGTCGGCGCGTCGCGTGCCATTAGTGGCGGCGGCCGGGCGGCACGGCCGCGCCGGGAAGGAGCTGTGATTGATAGGGGCCGGCCCGCCGCGCGTCACCGAGTCTGATTGGCGCCGGCGGACCGTCACCGAGGCGGACCGTCACCGAGGACCGTCACCGGCCGAGGTCAGGTCGGGTGGCGCCGGCGGACGGCCGCCGTGACGGCGCGCGTGACGTCCTGTGACGGCATGCGTGACGCCAGGTGTCGATGACCAGAGCACCAGCAGAGGAGCTCAGCAGGTGTTCGGTGGCACGGGACGGCGGAGCAGCCGCTGAAGCAGTCCTGGAGCAATTTTGTTCTGGATATGGATCTGAATCAGTTCTGGAGCTGCAGATTGCAACCACTAATTTTCCAGGTGTGGCCATGCACTTTAAGTTTATCAATGCAAGGCCAATGGTTGACTGATTATCCAACTGAAATTAAGTTGCGAAGCAGCTGATCCTTGACGGTATAGGCATTCTGACAGTATAATACTCCGGTAAGATTGAGAAAGAAGAGGCGCACACTTGGACAGCTGTTGTAGGAATGCGATGTGATCCTTTCAGGGGAGGGCTTGGCTTGAGGCAAAACTGTGTCGTACAGAGATCCTGCGCTGAAGCACCCACACTTTCCACGCACCAGGAGTGTTTTGAGGCTGCGGCACCGCCAATGAGCGAGTTCCGGGGCGGCGCTTTAACCGTCTTCCTGTGCCTGCCCCTCGATGGGCAGCTGAAATCGGCGCTAGCAGGTGGAGCGGAAGTGAGGGAGATACGGCCCGTCTAGCACGCGCACCAGGCGAGCCGAGCCACCCGTCTGCCACCGGGGAGCGCGGTACAAACAGACGCGCACCAAGGCGGCTCCCCTGGTAAACCCCGCGGACCGCGACCGGACCAGCGCTCAGGGACCACACCGCGGACCGCTGCCGAACCAGGGCGGACCGCCGCTGGACCAGCGCTCAGGGACCACGCCGCGGACCGCGACCAGGATCGACGCTAAGAACCGCATCCGGGCTGGGAGAACGGTCTGAGACGGTCCAGGCACCGCCGCGAGTTTTTGGGTGGTCCGAAACTGCTGCTGAATGGCCAGATGCCTATTAGATCTGCCGTGGCTAGACGTTTCATCCAGCATGCTCAATGCACAGTGTGGCCTGCACATTGCACGTCACAGTCTCCTTAGTGCTTGTATTGGAAGATGCACGCCACATTGTATATGTAGTGTATGCTGTGAAATGTACGCCTTACACGGCAGGAAGGCGGCACGGGAGTGTTTTGCCAGCATAGGGAAAGAGGTGAACAGAGTGAGAGCTCACATGTGGCTACAACATTCTCATCGGGTGCAAAAACATTACATTTTTGAAACCAAACACGACACGGAAGATGAAAAGCTGGACGCCGAGATGAAGGAAGAAACAGAAAAAGCAGATCATTTTCAGAAACATACCTACATTTTGCAATGGACATACAAATAATGGATACCGAAGAGTGGCATAGTCTAAAAAAGGCAATTACCGGGGTTACATGAGCAAGTAAATGCGTATCAGGAACGGATTTTCCTATTCGCTCACCATTGTAGTCCGTTTGTAATGCGTATTAACTCTGCTCATGTAGCCCCGAGCAGTGACGATTGTTTACAAATCAACTGAGATATGTTAAGCTTCATAAGCGGAAAATTGCAAAGTCACTTATTTATCATTATGACTATGCTTAGACTTCATTATTATATTTTTTCATTTCTTGCCTCATTTTCATGTGTCTTTTTCCCCAGTTGATTCTCCTGATCCATAATTGTATAAAAGACGTTTATTTCGAGTTAAAAGTTTCAGAAGACGCCCACGTCACCTAATGGCTATATTTTACAGACTTTTACATAGCATTATTAAAAATATAGGTAGCCGCAGACGGTTATCAAACGGATGCATTTTAAACGATAGCTAGAATTAGGCGGCGATTACAAATGATTATCGCACCCAAACTTTTTCAAATCATATCCGGCGTGAATACAAAATTACACGCGTAGTGCGAGCCGGCGCCGTCGGCGCGCGTTCAGCCGGGACAAGTAAATTACAGCAGCCCGCCGGGCCGTCCCATTATACGGGCGGCGCGAGTAGTGCGTGGAATGCCGCGGCGCGCGCCCGGTGGCAGGGCGCCGACGGAGCCCGGTCGGCTGTCGGGCGGCCGACAGCCTCCGACGGCAGCCGCTATGATCAGCAGAGGTACCGGCCGAGCCCGGGTCACAGCGACCGACAGCCGCGCAGAGAGGGCAGGACACTCAGCCGGACACGCCTCATCCCAACCGAGAGCTGCACCGCGCGCGGCCCGTCCGAAACCCGAACACACCGACACACACAGAACAACACCATTGAAGGGATCCCAACCTGAAAAGAAATTCCGATCGTCCCACTCGAGAGGCTAATCGCCATGTGAATCCTTTATCTGTGCGCCGCGCCGATACACCTGCGCGCGGCGCCGGGCCGCTCCAATAGCGATTATCCGCCTCATCACGGAATGACTGCCCGTTCTGGTGCGGCCGGCGGCCCGCTGACAGCACGGTCAGAAGAGTGGCCGCCGGGGCGCGTGGCGGCGCGCTGGCAATCGCCGCCGATCGACCGCGCCGGTCACGTGACCGGCCGTGCAACAGCGCCGGCCAATCGGTGCCCTGATTGAAACCATTGTCGCTCGGCGCGCCGGCTACATGGTAATGACGCGGCCGGGGCGGCGCCGGCGGCTGCCCCAAGCCGCGTGTTGACGCCGAAATTCTGCCGCGTGGTTTTGATTAATGGTCGAGATGGCCGCGGACGGCTAACTAAAGCCGAACGGGGACCTCCTGCGAGCATGGGCGCCTTGCATGGAAACTGACCGTCACGCCGCTCACGGGCCTGCCGACAGTCACTGACCGGCTGCAGAGACACTCCGAGACGAAGAGACGACTTTTGAGACCTCGTACAGCAGATCGTAGGCACTAGGCACACCATGCCGGTAGCGGATGTCTCAATCAGGAAACGACAATTGGTAAATGATCGTCTGCTGGGCTGCCAGCGGCGTGACTAGCAAACTCTGAGTAGCTGGAATGAA